>NW_008653150.1:5980-7197 GCF_000695815.1 Acanthisitta chloris
AGCCCTGCAGTGGTGGCCGAGCCACCACCATCCGTCTGCGCTGCGACCCCCTGCGCCCTGGCACCGGCACCCTGGCTGTGCCCAGGTGGGGGGCACTGGGGACATCGGGGGGGACACACTGGGGACATCTGGGGGACACACTGGGGACATCGGGGGGACACACTGGGGACTCCGGGGTGACCCCACCATCTCCTTCTGGCAGGGAGGGACTCATCCCTGGGGTGTTTGAGAGGACACTGGGGATATTGGGGGGGACATTGGGGGACACACTGGGGACCCCGGGGGGACACACTGGGGACCCCAGGGTGACCCCACCATCTCCTTCTGGTAGGGAGGGACTCATCCCTGGGGTGTTTCACTTTGGGGACCCTGGGGACCCTAGGGGGGTACACTGGGGAAATCGAGAGGGACACTGGGGACGCTGGGGGGTGTTTGTGGACCACCTCACCCTCCTCTTTTTTTTCTTTGTCCCCCCCAGCAATTACCCCAAGGGCACTTGATACCTACCTTGGGCTATCCCCTTGGCTATGTCCCCAAGTTTGGGCTGTCACCTCCACCTGATCCCTCCCCTTTTGTCCCAGCAATTACCCGAGGAGACTTGATACCCACCCTGGGCTATTGCCCCAGCTGTGCCCTTCTGGGCTGGCACCACCACCTGACACTCGTTTTTTGTCCCCCACTCCAGCTGTTACCCCGAGGGCATTTGATCCCCACCTTGGGTATCCCCTTGGCTATGTCCCCAACTTTGTGATGGCACCTTCACCTGACACCTCTTTTTTTTGTCCCCCTCTCCCAGCAATTACCCCGAGGGCACTTGATACCCACCTTGGGGTATCCCCCTGGCTGTGTCCCCACTTTGGGCTGTCACCACCACCTGACATCTCTTTTTTTGTCCCCCACTCCAACAGTTACCTCAAGGGCACTTGGTCCCCACTTTGGACTATCCCCCTGGCTGTGTCCCCTCTGTGCTGTCACCTCCACCTCACCCCTCTTTTTTTTCTTTGTCTCCACCAGTAAATGCCCCGAGGGCACCTGCGACGGCTGCACCTTCCACTTCCTCTGGGTGACAGCCGAGGGGTGTCCTCGCTGCTCCCACACCCACTATCGCCCCATCGTCAGCGCCTGCACCGGTGGCACCCAGGTACACCCCGAGGGTAACCAGGTACACCCCGAGGGTACACCCCAAGGGCACCCAGGTACACCCGAGGGCACCCAGG
>NW_008653150.1:7474-7692 GCF_000695815.1 Acanthisitta chloris
CTCGAGGGTACACCCCGAGGCCACCCAGGTACACCCAAGGCTACCCAGGTACATCCGAGGGCACTCAGGTACACCCAAGGGCACCCAGGTACATCCGAGGGTAACCAGGTACACCCCGAGGGTAACCAGGTACACCAGAGGGCACCCAGGTACACCCCAAGGGTACACCCCGAGAGCACCCAGGTACACCACGAGGGCACCCAGGTACACCTGAGGGT
>NW_008653151.1:0-21934 GCF_000695815.1 Acanthisitta chloris
TTAGTGACGGGGACACACACCGGGTCGGTGGTCCTGCGGGGCGGCGCTGTGCAGCCACCCGCGTAACCTCCCTCCCTACTTCTCTCCATCTCGCATCTCCTCTCCGTCTCTCCCTCCTTTCTTCCTGTCGTTGGTTCTTTGCTCCACACTCCACACTCGAGGGCTGCTGGTGTGGCATAAAAAGTGGATTCCAAGGGAGGGATGGTGTCTTGCTCTAGATAACCATTTACCTAGGTGAAAGCACTTTGATGCCTACCCCTCTCTACTGAGCTGCCCTTGGGTTGGCTCTCCCTCCACCCTGAACAGGTGCGAGCTCAGGTGCGAGGGCACAGGCACCTGAGGCCACGAGCAGGTCAACAGTACCCACCTTAGGTTGTGTTTTTTCTGGTGACAAGCATCAGTGCTGCCAAAGGCATTAAGGCACCTTTCTGCAGAAGGGGATGGTGTGCACACACCACACACACAGAGTGGTGTGCAGTCCGACCTGCTCCCTCCATGATTGAAACCACCTGATCGTGCGTTTGCTTCCCTGCAGCACTGCACCTGTCCCTGCTGTTTTCCCAGGAGAATGGCTTACTTGTTTTTATCCACAGATCCCTCAGCATCGAGGAGGTAAGTTAGTAGACTTTAATTTCTAAAGTAGTGTTGAGATACTGCAATAGGAACAGCATGTTATACACTCTAAGTGTTTGTATTTTTAACTTCTCAGTTTCGAGATTGCAGGGAAGAAGCGTTGAAGTTTCTTTGTGTCTTTATGGAAAAAGTTGGTGATAAAATTCATCCTTATGCCTGTAATATTAAGGTAGGTGAAGGAAAATTATTTCCTAAATGTCTTTGCCAGGTGGTTGAAACAATTCTGATGGGTTTCATACCATAACAGATTCATAACTATCCTTCATCCCTCCTTGCCCATCTCTAGTGTTCTTGTTAGAGCTGAAATTACTTGGCTGTCATAAAGTGTAATTCATACAACAGAGAACTGTGGAATTGTTCCTTCAACTACAGACTTAATTTCATTAACTTTTCTTTATAGAACGTAAAAAATATTGATTCTGAAAATTAGTTAGTAGCACTGGAAATAACAGTTACAACTTCTAGTGTATACAAACTAAAATAGTAATGTAAGTGTAATACTTTAAATGTTTGTATAGGTGGTGTTTAATTTTAAATACTGATTTTTTAAAAAAATTATCCTGCAAAGGTGTTACTTTGGCAATTTAACCAGAAATTGGTGGTGGCTATTAACTCTAAAATGAGGTTCCTTGACTCTGTTGCTGAATAGCTCTGTGCTGCTTTGCACAGAAATGCTTGACTGCACCACTGAAGTGTCTGATCTCAAATTAGTGGCCACTTATTGTAAGGAATGACATTACAGACGGGGAAAGATTGCTATGTCTGCATTTTACTCCGGTAACTGCAATTCCTTTGCTCCAGCTGGGATTGCCTCTTATATCAGACTGTGCTGCAGTGTTGTCACTGAAGCCACGTTCAAGACTAGATATTGTTTTGTCTTTATGAAAGGAACAAACCTTAAACTTGTAAGAAACAGATACTTTAAAGAGGTAGACGAATATGTTGTTATTTTGTAATTTCCTTCTTTACTTACAAGTATTGTAATCTCTATTTCCTTTCCTGTCTAGCAAACTTGTCTTAGCGTCTATACAAAAGACAGAGCAGCAAAATGTAAAATCCCAGCACTGGAACTTCTGATTAAGGTAAAATGAATTTTACAAACTTCTCTTGTTTTCTAGAAAGAGGTAGACAATCTGTTGCATTACTGTAGTTATTACTATGTCATGCAGAAAATCTGTTGTCTGTGGTAGCAAGAGAATAGTGATAGTGTCATATTTGGATGTTAGAGATATGTCTTAACAACAGTTTGTCTTCAATATTTTCCAGTAGTTGCTTAGATGTATGTCATTCTGTCAGCTGCTGGAGCAAGACACAATTATTCTGGGGACAGTTGCAGATCTCTCAGTTTATTACAGTTCTTTAAGGAGAGATTTTGCAGTTCAGTTATGTTCTTGCTTTAAAATGCTCTGTGTTCTATATAAGGTTAGAATATATTAGGCACAGTATGTGAAAGTTGTGGAGGAGGAGAAGGACCTTTTCAGAAGTTAAAGTGTGAGAGTAATTTTGCAATGTTCTTCCTTAGAACGCATTAGACCCTTGTTTTGCAAATGCTTTTATGCCTATTTTGTTTTGTTTATGGGAAACAAAACTCCCAGCTGAGTTATTCTGAGTCACTTCTGTGGATTAGATCGGCTTCATACGAGCAGGGAGAGAAAGCTGCTGCAGACCTGCCAAGTCTGTGCTCTTGTGGGGTTTATATCTATCTGTCTATCTATCTAAAAATTATACTGTGCATAATTTTCAGGCCGATGATATATATATGTGTGTGTCCTATAAAAGTTATAAATTTTGTATTGATGCATATAAAGAAAGGTAGTTTGTTGCTAAAGTAGATTTCACAGAATCACAGAATAATCAGAGTTGGAAGGGACCCTCGAGGATCATCCAGTCCAACTCCTGGCCCTGCGCAGGACATCCCCAAGAATCATACCAGGTGCCTGAGAGTGTTGTCCAAGTGCCTTTTGAACTCTGGCAGGTTTGGTGCTGTGAGAACTTCCCTGGGGAGCCTGTTGCAGTGCCCAACCACCCTCTGGCTGAAGAAACATTTTCTAATATCTCACCAAAATCATACCATTGCTCTTTCCTGGACCAGTCACCTTAAATCTATTTCATTTAACAGCACACTTAAGCTAAAGTTTCACATATGAAGTGTATTTTCATTTAGACCAAGTAGTATTGTAGTATTAATATTAATGTTTTTCCCAAATTTTTTTCTTTTCATCTGTCTTAGTTGCTCCAAAGTTTACGACGTTCTTGTCTGATGGAAGAAATGAAAATCGGGGAGATATTCAATAAGTTTTATGGGGAGCTTGCTGCAAAAAGTAGAATTTCTGATACAGGTAGGACTTAGTTTTTCTGTCAATTTTGTGTGTTTTATTTGCAATTAAGTTTTTCTTATCTTATACAATGTATAATTGTTATTCCCATGGTAAGTGTGTTTAAAAATGTAAAAAGGCAGTAGTAAAATTTGTTCAGGTCCTCTGATCATGACCATGGAATTAGCTGCTTCTTAGCAGACCTGTACATATGCATGAGCTAATACAGTTGCATTCAGTGGTGGCAATTCATACTGAGTTCAAGCACAGGCCTGGTTTAGGATTCCTGACATGAGAGTATTTTTGTGTCTAATCTGTTACCACTATTCCTTGAATGCCTAAATCCTGAAAGTAATTCTTCTTGGTTAATTTATTGATGTGAGAGAAGGATGCATCTCACAATGTAGTATGTAGCTATGTATATATGTGTGTAAGTACATTGTAATGACCTGTCTTTCCCACACGTTAATCAGCAATTAAACCATCAGGGGTGGTTTTCTCATGGTTGCAAGTTAATAGGAATAGGAGTGGAAATGTCGAAGTGATTAATACTAAGTGATATTAAAAATTGCTTTCTAGTACTGGAGAAGATTTATGAGCTTTTGGGAGTTTTGGGAGAAGTCCAACCTAGTGACATGATTAACAACTCTGAAAAATTATTCCGAGCTTATTTGGGAGAGCTTAAAACACAGGTATGATTGGGATTTCTCTTCATTCTTTGTTTTTTTGCACTGCTTTGGGTTTTTTCCTTCGTGTATAGCACTGCATGTTGGAATGCTATTGTAGTTAGTACAGTTTGTGGGGATCTAACTAGACAATCATCAATGCTTCCTTAACGACTGTTAAAGTTCATATTCTCTGGTTCTGAGAAACTTTCAAAGTAAAAAAACTAAGCCATTGGTGACAGCAAATTAACCAACTTATTGTCAGAAAAAATGGCATGTGATGATCATTACCCAAGAAACGTTATATTACCATGCGTTGGTAGTTTCTGATTTGTTCTCTGCTAGCTGCAAAATCCTTGCACTTGAGGTAAATATCACAGTTTTGCTGAATTTTTCTTTCTTGCATTCTGAGTTTTTAAGACATCATTGCATGTTATGTAAGTTTTACTATAGTTTGTCTTGTTGGAACATATTCCATGCTTTTCAAAGGCTTTCTTATGCTTCACTTCAAATGATACAAGATGTTTCTGTGGAGTTGTGTTCATAGAACTGGGTGCTGATATAACTGCATTAAGCTGTAATATGTTATCTACACTTTGAGGCTCTAGGAAGCCTTGGTATAAATTTGTCTTAGCTTGAAGATATGTTTGTGGTTTTTCAGATGACATCTGCTACAAGGGGACCCAAGCTACCTCTTGTAGCAGGATGTCTGAGGGGACTGATTGCACTCATGTACAACTTCACCAAATCTGTGGATGAAGGTAGGCTCTTTTTCTGTGTGAAAGACAGTTGTACATTTTCATACAGTTTTACAGACAGTTATACATTTAACTGTTATACAGCCAAAAAGTAACACCATTTTTTGTAGTAAAATCAGAATGAGAATTTCCCTACTGGTAGATGGTTTATGCAAAATACATGGTCCTTGTAGTCTGTGTTAGTGTGAAATGGCTTCATCGGTGTGTTTCTAATGTAAATGCTGTTTTGCAACCAGATATTGGGCACCTGTGAGAGCCACATTGAAGCTGGAATGCAGTTTATGCAGAGATGTGTTTCTCTTACAGGAGACATGTCTGTTAAAACATGGGAAAATCAGTTAATGTGCAATTTTTTTCAAGTTTAAAAGTATTTCAGGAAAAAAGGTCTCTGTCTCTTTAAATGAGATGTCTGAGGCTTTTCAGTATCACTTCCTCATACCAAGCTTTGGATAAAAATATCTTTGACTTCACTCTGCCTCTTGTATGTCAGTAGTGACATACTCATTGTTGGATTGTTTCATAGATCCTCAGACTGCAAAGGAGATTTTTGACTTTGCAATGAAGGCAATCAACCCACAGGTAAATCTGCCACATGTTAATTGTTGTGCAGAAATGAGTTAGCCCTGATGAAGAGCAAATCACACGTGACAGTCCTTTTCTGATGTTACAGGTTGACCAGAAGCGATATGCAGTACCTCTAGGTAAGACTGAATCATTTCAATTTGTGCCGAGGTGGACAGTGTATGTGCAATAGTGCCTTCTGTCTGGAGCTGTGTGTTCTTTACTGGGTGTCTTCAGATGACTCTAGTCTTTGAAGCTGGTCAAGGAGTAAAGCTGGTGTACTTCAAGTTGGAATCTAAAGAGTTCAGCATGTATTTGGTTAAACTAGGCAAGTTCTAAAGAGCTTATGAACAACAGCATCACACTTGATGCCATTTGCCCCTCTGGAGTAGTACAAAACCTTGGTATAAGAAAAGGATCATGGTAGGAGTAGAAATAAGAGGAGTGTAGCAGATTAGGAGAAAAGGGAAGACAGTGGATTGAGTTAAAAGAAAAAATAAGAAATTTCACTGGAAGAAGGTGAGAAAGAATGGAGAAAGCATCTTTGAAAGAAAATTAGAAATTTGCCTGTGAAATGTGAGTTATGCAGAAATTGCAAAAAATGTAAGGTTTGAGTACCAGGCCCATGGTAACTGTGAAGGATAAAACTCTCTTTAAAGCTAGTTTGCCCCCCAGTTAATATAAGAAGGATCTTGACATTTCTTATGCTTATGTTTGGAATAGTGAAATTATCTATAATCTGAATTCTTTTAGTTGTCTGCATCACAGTTTGGCAGAGGAAGGGACTTGTGCATGTGTCCTGGCAACAGAAACTTGATCCTTCTGAATTGTGAAATCAACCAGTAGAGTCTCTTTCTTTGTCACTGTTAATGTCAGTTACCTCAGAGCACAGCTGTGCTTTCCACAGTGATGTACATTTAAAGTGAGGATTTTGGAGGGTGGGCTTTATTCTTCAGTTCTTAGTGTTTGGATACTGATAGAATAATAGAAGAGTACAATTTATACCCTCCAAGTCATGGTGGGTATACTTACCTGAAGTCCTAATGTGGACTTTTGTAGTCTGAGCTGGTTTTGGAAAGTGGAATGTAAGTCTGGTTTTTAATGAGAATTGTTTTTAAATTGCAGCTGGTTTGCAGTTGTTCAACTGGCATGCTGCTCAGTTTGGTGCCTTGCTCCTGGACAACTATGTGGCCATCTATGAAGTGATGTGTAAATGGTGTGGCCACACAAATCAGGAGCTGAAGAAAACCAGTCATTCTGCACTAGATTCATTCCTCAAGCAGGTGGTGTAACTTCACTGGGATCTCTGAGTTTAAAGCAAAGTCCAATTTCTTGAAATAGTGGGAATATTTGGTGCTCAGAAGTTCAAAGATTCTGTTTAATACCTAATTATTTGGCTTGAGGTGCTTTGTATTACCAGCTAGGTGTCTTTTAAGACTTACCATTAATTCTTTTGTGACTTTTTTTATATTTCTGGAAATGCTGAAATTTTTGTATCTGATTTACAGATTTCTTTAATGGTGGCTAAAGATGCAGAGCAACACAAGAGCAAGTTGAAGTTCTTCATGGAGCAGTTCTATGGAATCATCAGAAGAATGGATTCCAGCAGCAAGGAATTGTCCATTGCCATTCGTGGATATGGGCTTTTTGCAGCAGTATGTGCATAAAAGTTGCTCTGAGAAAAGAGTTTACTGAATGGATTTAAAGCTAGGATTCATGTACCATTCATTTTACAATTTTACACAGCTCATTTGATAGGGAATACTCCTGTTTCTGGACTAAGTGTTGAACTTAATTAACTACACTGTAAAATACCATGTGGTTGAAAATTATTGAAACATACTGAATTTAGTGGAAGCACTTGCAGCATTGAGGGCTGTAGTTACTTCTTGTGCATGAGTTCTGAAGTGATAAAACAGGAGCTTTGTATACAGCTGTCAAAAAACTGGTTATCTGTCTGCATTTAAATGGTCAGCTTTGCTCTGAAAGTAGTTCAGATGTTTCCTACAGAGCAGGAATCTCAGTCAAACAGCCAAAGTGCACTGCTGACTGCAGGGCCCTTGGAGGTGATTGGTGAAACAGCCACAAGCTACAGTAACCAAGCAAAAAAAAAACCCGGCAAACCCATGCATCCATACATATGTGGATGACAGGTATGTTTGTCAAGAAGCATCATTAAGAGCCAACCTCCAAATTTCAGCAGTCAGTTAAAATGGGAATGTTAACTCAAGATAATCTTTGATAAAGAGAAGGTGGTGTTTATGTATCTGTAACCTCTGTGTGTGGTGGTGGTTCCCCAACTTTCATATGACAAAGTTCTAGAGGTTTTTTTTTTCCCTGTCTCTCAAAGCAAAAATTAGGTTAAATAATCTTAAGTATTATTTAGAATAGGTTAGTAAATGTGGTAGAATAGCTGGTTACTAGCTGAATCCTTTCTATTTTGTAACCTTTTGAGCAGAATGCATTTCTGTTGTAGAATTTTCCATGTGCTTTGCTGAAACCTAATATTTCTCTTCTGTGATACGAGGTAGAAGGGAATAGAGTTAAAAGTATTGTTTCCAGGAAAAAAAGAAGCATTATTAATTCCTGAATTGAAAGAATCCTATTAAAAATATCTATTATGGAGCTCAAGAAGTTAAAATTGCATAATGTAAATTATAGGATAATTATGTGCAAACATTAAGAGATTTAATACTTCAATACCTGAAATCTTTAATATGTTAAGACACACTAATAGTTGTTAGCATGTTTATCTTAAACCTTGGCCAAGCATCAGATATTAGATTGTGAGGAAGCAGAGTCTTGGTGCTGCTGCAGGTAGTGACTGTATCACTGAACTTGTGCTCAAGCTTGATTCAGTTTCAGGGCAGAATCTTTCTTTTACTGTCTAATTGCTAAAATAATCTTGAAGTGTAGTACTTGAAGTTCTACAAGTGAGAGTCTCAGTTTTGTCAGTATGTTTTTAGGCAGACTAGATTCAATCTTTAGGCTAACTCCCATATTCTGCCATTACCTAAATTAGTCCGTTCTTTTTCCATGATCAATTCCCTGCTGCAGTTCTTGCCTGTGACTTGGTTCCTTTCCAGAAATACTACCTCTTATTCTAGCTCATGCTGTGATTTACAAATCATTGTGTAGAAATCTGTAGGCATTATTACATACCCCCAGTACTGTTTGGAATGTTTTCCACTTGTTCATTCATTTAGGAGTAGTCTTTAGCCTCTGTTTGCACAGACCCTGTAATGGTAAAAGTTCAGGATTTGGCTGCTGGGTTAAAAGTTAAATAGCAATAGCTTGTCGATGATAAATGGTTAAGGTAAATTAAGATAAGCCACTTACCACTTCAATGCAGCTAATTCAAAATATGTGTGAATATTAGCATCCATAATGCCATATTTAAGATATTTTCAGCCAAGCTCCGTGTTTCTCAGGCTGGGTTTGAAATTGTGTCACAGAAAGTTCAAGTACTTTGACACTAAATTTCACTGTGTTGGTGAGCTACTCTTTTATTCCATTGCAGGTAACATGTTTCTTACACATAGAGCAAGTAGAATACTTAAAGTTACTTTATTCTGATGTATTGAGTTCCTGGAAAAATTTAAAATACTATTCTTATTATGGTTCAGTGAAGGCTTCCTGGGTTTGAGTGCTACAGCTTACATTCACTTAACTCTAAACAATTGCTAAATGGGTATTTTAATTCTCTCAGCCCTGTAAGGCTATACATTCTCAGGAGGTGGACAACATGTATGTGGAGCTCCTTCAGCGCTGTAAGCAAATGTACCTCACAGAAGCAGAAATAGATGACCATCTGTATCAGCTACCAAGTTTCCTCCAGTCCATTGCAAGTGTGATATTCCATATAGACACAGTAAGTGGTGTATTTAGAGGACCAGTCAATTTGTTTTTATGCAGTTGCAGTTGTATAAGGAGATAGTAGCTGCAAACATACTTACCTATGGTAGAAGGTGTTTCTTTATCTGAAATGCAATGACTTTTAGCCCCTAGAGGATAGGAATAAAATCAGGAGGCACTTTATTGGATTTAATTTGAATAAAGAAAATACACTGAATATTCTAAATTAAATGCTACAGTGCATTGTAATGTAAACCATGATTAACCAAATGTGAATAAATTTTTATTTATTTTAGGCTCTTTATTTGGACATAGCCATACCCTTTATGTGTTTATATCACTGTTGCTGGTTTTTCTTTTGGTGCAGATACTTATCATGCTCTCTGAAGCCTCTTATGAGAGCATTCTGGATCCTAGCTGGAGCTGGGCAGTAAGGTTGGGGCAGAGAAGAGACTTGGACTTACATTCTGTATTCAGATGGTCAGGGATGAGCAGTTGATATTGCTGTGTTATTATTGTTGAATTAAACTGGTATTTAATCTTAAGACTGGTTCCACTGAAGCACTAATCTATTCAGGAGGTGTTTTTATTAATGTATTTCAGGCAACTGTCTTATTCTGTTTGTTAATCTTATTTTGATGGGGATTCTTTTGTTGTTTTTTTTTGTTTGATTGGGCTTTTTTATGTCTAAGATGAATTCACTTCTGTCTTATTCTGTTTGTTAATCTTATTTTGATGGGGATTCTTTTGGTTTTTTTTTTTTGTTTGATTGGGCTTTTTTTATGTCTAAGATGAATTCACTTGCCAACTCCTTTCTTGTTCTCAGAGCAGGTCATGATGCAAACTCTTGTAACAAAGTGTCTTACTGAAATAATTTAGCATAATTTTTTCCCCTTGGTACTGAGTTGTAATCACTGTCTTTGCATGATGGGTGTTTTGGTTTTATTTATTCTAGGTTCCTGAAGTATACACCCCAGTTCTTGAACATCTAGTTGTGCTGCAGATCAATAGCTTTCCGCAGTACAGTGAAAAAATGCAGCCACTCTGTTGCAGAGCCATAATAAAGGTGTTTCTAGCCCTCTCAGGAAAAGGTCCAGTTCTCTGGAGCTTTATTAGCACTGTGGGTGAGTCTATGATATTAACTTCATTGGAGTTTTGGGGGGATTGTTGTGGTTTTTCTGTTTGGATTTTTTTCCCTCTAAATTGATTAACCAGTTCTAAGAGATATGTGGAATATCCATACAGGGTCAAAAATGAAGCTTCTTCTGTTCTCTGGTAATGGATGTTTAGTGTTTTCATCATGTTATTTTTCAATATCCATTGTTAAATCACTGTTTTGAATAACAGAGTGGCTGTGATTATACATTTTTATTATAAGAGCTGTGTTCCTGCTCTGAGGGATTATGGGAAGAAAGGAATTTCATAGAAAAATATCCAAAAATATATTCAATACCCTTTCAGTTAACCCTTCAAAATATCACAGAAAATAGGTTGTGTATCATCTTCATTAGAAATGCAATCTTTTTGTGCTCTGGAACTTTTACATAGTAAAAGTAAAATTCTAAATATGCACTAAGTCAGGTATAGTCTTGCAAATGTAATCCTGAATGTGGCAGCATTGGCAACGACAGTTCTGGTAGGCACCAGCATGCTGGCATTTTTTTATAATAATTTTCAGAAATATTTTTAATTTATTTCAGTAATGTATATTGGCTTTTCTCTGTTGCTGTGGCATTTTCATTGTTTCCATGTTCTCAGTTTGGAAGTGGTGCACCCAAGCACTGTGCTAGCATGGAGATCCTAAATCATGTCTCTGAGACTCCTTGGGAGTTGTTGCCTGTTCAATAAGAGCATTGTGGGCAGTGCCTTGGTCATCACTGCATTCAGAGTTAGGAAGAAGTCAAAGCAGAACTGAGAAAAAGTAGTAAGAAGCAAGTTCAAAATTGGTTCCCCATGCAACACCCTAGAGTTAAGGCTTTGGTTTGGGCTATTTTGTCCTTAAAGAAAAAAAAATAATCTATGTTCTTTTGCTTCTCTCTCATCCTGACAGAATGTAGAAGGTAGAAGACTGACTTAATTTCATTGTTGATGTAGTGAGTGCTATGGATGCTGTACCTTTCTAAGTCTGTTCAGGTAATTTGTTGGGTTTTTTTTTTTTTTTTCAGTGCATCAGGGATTAATCAGAATCTTCTCCAAGCCAATCACATTTTCAAAGGTAAAATAAATGTTTAAATGTATTTATTTCATTGAATTCCTAGAGTATGCTTTCCAGCTCTTGACAGTCTGGCCCAATAAACGGGAAGGCTCAAAGAAGCAAAAATAATACTGTCCATTTCGGTATTAGTTATTGGCTCTGTTGTTATAGGTGTCTCATCCCCACTTCTGCTTAGTGTAACACGTGTCTCTTGTACTGAATGAAAAAAAGTCAGGAAATAGGCTGTTGTTTGGTCAGGTTGTCTCAAATAAACTAGACTGTAATTAAAGTCATCCAGCTTTCTTCAGGGTTAACAGATTTTGGACACTAAAAGTTTTCCTGAGTGCTTGTGTTAAGGATTTTAAAGCTTTTTAATTCCATGCAGCAAGATAGCTCTAGGGTTTCTCAAATAACTGAGCACTAGGAGAAGAGCTTTAGAGATTTTTCTGAAAAGAGATGGTTGCTTTGTGCTCTTTTCAGATAGATTGAGAAAGCCAGATGTTTCATGTTTCTACTTGCAACAGTAATTTTACATTGTGTTTTAGCATGGGTCAGGTTATGCAGTTGTATTGGGTTTTGACTGAGATGGAGTTAGTTTTCCCCATAGCAGCCCTCACAGTGCTGTGCTTGTGTTTGTAGCTGGCAACATGTTGATAACACCAGTGTTTTGCTGAGCTGTGCTAGCAAAGCATCAAGGCTGTCTCTCCAGCATTCCCCCCCTCACCACGAGGCTGGGGGGAAGAGATCTCAGGAGGGGACATAGCCAGGACAGCTGACCCAAACTGACCAAAGGGATGTTCCTTACCATATGACATCTGCTTAGCCATAAAATCTAGGAGAAAGGAGTAGGTGGGTGTATTCATTATTAAGATGTTTGTCTTTCAAAGCACCTGCTACAGGTACTGAAGCCCTACTTCCCAGGAAGTGGCTGGGCATTACCTGCTAATGGGAAGTAGAGAATAAATCTTTTGTCATCTTGTGCTTCTGCACATGACCTTTTGCTTTGTTAAACTGCTTTTGTCTTGACCCACAAGTTTTTTCCGTCTTATTTTCCACCTCCCTATCCTGCTAAGAGAGGGGAGTGATACAGTGGCTTCATGAACACCTGGCATCCAGCCAAGGTCCAATCACCACAGCGGTGTTTATGAAAAGTGTTGTGCCCTTTCAGGATTTTTTTGGAAAAGAAACTACCGGACCAGAAGAATCCTTTGAAGCTGAAGAGGTTCAGACAGGGAGACGGCAAGTACCGACTTATAAGGACTATCTGTATCTCTTCAGAAGTCTACTGAGCTGTGACACAATGAAGGTAAAAGCATAGTTAACATGGCAATAGAAACAGAATCCTGAGTCTTATTGTGGCTTTTCTAACCCTAGGCTTTTTCCAGATATCATGCTGTAGAAGGACTGCTTCCTGGTTTTGGTTGGATTTTCTGGCTTGTAAATGAGTTAAGCAGGGATTCATTTATGCCTCTGTAGCTGAGAGTCATCTAAAACTAGATTCTCTGGATCATTCAAATGCTAGTTTGGAAGTTAAAAAACCAATTTATATTTGTATTTTGAAATCTGAACTTTTTGTTCCAACAAAGGAATGTGTTTTTGAAGATGCAGACTTCCTTACTGAGAATTCACCTCTGCTATCCCTGAATCGTTTGCTGTATGATGAACTTATAAAATCTGTTTTGAAGATTATTGAGAAATTGGACCTGACTGTTCAGAAACTGGATGTTAATGAACAGGTAAGACCTGAGGATTTGTTCATTAATTCCTGCTATTGTAGGGGAACCAAAATCACATTGCCTGTTTTGTTTTCATTATGCTTAGATAGCACCTCTTAGTGTCCTTGAAATAACATTCATGCTAGAATGTTTTGCTTCATATTTCTGGATATTGCATTGCAGTGTTAGGAGATGGAAACATCAGAATTGGTAGATGCTCCCAGAATCTATTATTTTAGACTTCCTACTCTGACATCTACTAGTTCTCATTTTTCTAGTTGCTTTTTTTTCCTAGAAGCAACTATCCCTTACTATTTCTTGGAATTATTGATGTGTCAGTTATTATGTCCTTTGTCTGTGTCAGAGTAGCTAGTAGCATCCAGAAAAAGAGACAGACTTTTTATCGGGCAGAAAAGGTGTAAATGTTTTCTGTATGGTCACAGATCCTGTGTTCTTTTTTCAATATTTGTTTTCAGGATGAAAATGGAAGTGAGAGTGCTTTGGTTGAGCCTAGTTCTGATCCTGCTTCAAACCTTCAGCCAGTGAAGCCAACAGACTTCATTGCCTTTATAAATCTAGTGGAGTTCTGCAGGTATTGATGTGTTTTTATGTAATTTGGAAGTTACAAAGTGGTTGAAAGAGGTGAGACTTACTTAAGATGCTTGTATTGGAGTTAGTCTGATAGATCATATTTCAAAAGGCACTAGATGGTTAGCAGGGAAGACAGATTTTTGGACTTCTGGATCATAGGTAAAAGCACACTAGCTCTTCAGCATGGGTTTTTTTAAAGAGTGCAAGAGACAAGTCATTTGCTTTCTTTATTTGGGTGTAATTGACTTGCAGTATATGTTGTAACTTTTAGTATTATACTGACCATATATCCTAAATACTTCAGAGACTTAATAGAGCAGTGAGGGGCATGAAGTGAAAGGTACAGCATTAGCTGACTGTGGAGGTCCAGTTGATTTTCCCTAGGAATACTTCAATCTCAATAATGAACTGTGGTGTGTGAGGATGTATGCTTGTATAAATTCAATACTGAGATGTAATAAGGACAAAATGGCTTTGCATTCTAAAGCAAAATAAAGATTTCCCTGTGCTTGCCGTGAAGGGAAGCATGCCATTATTTCCTCACTGCCTTTGGAGCTGCTCTATTACAGCAATACATCTCATACTTGTATTGAGGTGAAATTTTGAAAAAAATGAAACATATTTTATTTGGGTTTTTTTTTCCCTTCCTCCTCACGCCCTGTTTTCTGTGCATCTGTTTTAGGGAGATACTTCCACAGAAACATGTGGAATACTTTAAGCCTTGGGTATATTCCTTTGGTTATGAGCTAATTATACATTCAACAAGACTACCTCTTATCAGTGGATTCTACAAGCTGCTTTCCATTGCAATGAAAATTGCCAAGAGGATGAGATACTTTGAGGTGAGATCTCTTTTTGCAGCAGAAGGGTAACATGTGTTAATGATTGTGCAACTCTTTATGTATAGTATTTTGTGGATGATGGGAAAATAGTTCACTGGAACTGTTACTCTGTTGTTTCAAATGTTTATATCCTCATATGCCTCCATAGGTACAAGCACAAAGAAAGTAAAAATTTAGTTTAGAAAGCCAGTTTTTGAATAGACAGCATCCATGTGTAATGTTCTTTCTGAAATCCTGAGCTGGGTGAGCAGAGAGATGGGAATTACCCTCTCAGTGCAGGCGATACAAAAGATTGCTTGGATATCAGAAACAATCTATCCAGAACAGCAGAGAGATGTATGGATTGGTTACTCAGTTTATGGGGTATACTCCTATTGCACTTGCTGATTTCCACACGAAATGTGATGCTGTATTGGTGGCTGCACTGCTTTGTAGTATGGAAGCCACTGTGAAGTGATGGTGCTTCATGCTGTTATGTGTGTAGCCTGTCACAGAGCCCACAGCAGTCCCTGCCACTGCTGCCAATGGCACCAGGTGAAGCAGATTTGGGAACTCAGTGGTGTAGGTGCTTGTACTGTGGATGCTGTTGTAAATTGCCATTTTCTTATTCCACCAGCATTCTTGCCACCTGGACATACACTGTTAGGGAAGTTTGGGTGTTTTATGGTTTGTTAGATGGGTGGACAAGGAGAAAATTAAGCCACTGAAAGGTTACTTGTCAGTTATACATATATTGCTCATCTGCATAATATTAAGCATATTCCAAAAAGTTGGCTCTCAGTGCACCGCATTAATGATAGTTTCTAACCTTTGAAAATTCAAAGGCACATTTCAAGTTTTCACTGGCACCAGTTTCACATTGGACAGTGATGTATGTATTCTGCTTTAAACTCAGGCTTCATATTTGTACTGTATACTGCATGTTTTTGGTATTGTTCACTTGTGATTTCTGTTTGGTAGGGTGTCAGTCCAAGAAGTCTCAGAAAATGTCCTGAAGACCCAGAAAAGAAGTCTTGCTTTGCACTGTTTGTGAAGTTTGGAAAAGAGGTTAGTGGTTTTGCTGGCTAACTTTCTTAGTCTGAATATAAACATATATGATTCAATCAAAATTATATTTTCTGAGAGATCTTACATATTCCTGCTCCTTGAGCAATGCGACATAGTGGGGTTTTAAGATCTTTTTCTGTCTGTTTTCCTCTTGATGTCAGAGGAGGAGTATTGGTCACCTCTTTATATATAATTGAGAAATAACTGTATAATTGTGCATTAAATACCTTCTGGTATCTGTCTGCAGGTGAATGGGATTCCAGTATTGCTTTTGACTTGTTTATTTTGCATGGGTATTGATACAGCTAAGTTAAGTTCTTGGTCTGTTTGTCTCAATTGTAGGTTGCAGTGAAAATGAAACAGTATAAGGATGAGTTGCTGGCATCCTGTCTGACTTTTTTGCTCTCTTTACCACATGACATCATCATGCTTGATATCAAAGCATATATTCCTGCACTGCAGGTGGGTCAAAGTGATGTACAGCTAACACTTGTTTATGTCCAAAATACATGCAAACATTCTGGAGCAAAGTTAGTACCCTTTTGAGCTATTAAGATAACTATTAAGCTCTGTACAGTCTTCAGTGAGCTAGAATACAAATGACTTGACTTTTTGGTTAAAGAAGTAAATTGTTGGAATTTGCTTTTGCACTAAGCTGACTCTTAGTGCTGTGTTGCAATATAATATATATATCTCCTGTGCTGATCTTGAGTGAGGTGTTAAGCAGACAAAAGTTATTGTGAAGGGAGACGTATGCTGAATGCTTTCAAATTTGTGGGGTTTTTGCATTTAAATAATAGTAGTCAATAAAAATGAGAGGCTGATAGTTTTGTATTTGACACATAGAATGCATTTAAGCTGGGCCTTAGCTGTACCCCAATGGCTGATCTGGGACTGGATGCTTTGGAAGACTGGTCAGCTCACATCCCCAGACATATGTTGCAGCCTTACTACAAGGATGTTCTACCTCTTCTTGATGGTTATTTGAAAAGCTCTACATCTACAGGTACATACATGCAAAAAATTGTTAGTCTTAAGGGAGAGGAAAATAATTTTTTGTTTTAATAGTTAAGTCTAAAGATATGGGTATGACATAACTTTTGTCTGTATTGTGCACTTCCTGTGGTTAGAATTTCCCTTAAGCCCAAAAATTTACCTTTTTCTTATAATAGGATTTACTTGCTTCTGCCGAGTAATCATTAATTATGGCCATTTTATATTTCACATCTCTGTGATATGTCCTATATATGCTAAAATCAGCTTAGTCTCCACTAATAGAGACTTCCTGTCCTTAATAAAGATTTTAAATTAAAGAAAAATTGTCACGTCTTAAAAATGGGCAAAACCAGAGTGAGGGGTTTTTTAATGAAACTATGGGTAGGTGCATGAGGGGCTGATACAATCAACTGGTAGTGATCTGCTGATTTTGTTTGTTTGTTTGTTGTTGTTGTTGATCAGTTGAATCCCAGAATAACTGGGAAGTAAGGAAACTTTCTCGAGCAGCCCAGAAGGGATATAATAAAGTTGTGATACAGCGTATAAGAAAAGCAAAGACACTTTCATTGGTAAGAACCATGTTTCTTTGTAAATGTTGAACACTTCCCACTGTTTCTTTTCCCTTCTTCCATGCTTCCTCTCTCGCATTTTCTTTGAGGGTTATTTCTGCCTTAAATGTGTTCTGTGAATCCCATTGTACAGCATGACTCAAAAAGCTATTGCATCAGCACAGCTGGAAAGATGTCGTATTCTAGGATGAGAATGGGAATCAAGCAGGAAAGGGAACTGAAGAAAACCTCTAAATCAGTATCGCTGGTAGACTGATACATTATGGCAACAGAAGATAAAACTCTGACACTTAAAATCAGGTCACAGCATAGCAGTGGTGCAATATTCAAATACAGTTTTGTGAATATATAACTGTTTGTAAATTGTCATGTGGAAAGGTTTATAGTCTTAGAAGTCAAACCTACCGATCGTTTTGACCAGTGACTTCATAGAATCATCAAGGTCAGAAGAGACCTTTAAGATCATCAAGTTCTTAGTAGCTCAAAGTAAGTGTAGTTTTATTTGTATATTCCAGTGCACAAACTAACTTGGAATAAATCTGGTTTGAGGTGTGAAACTTATGGTTACTCATATATATATATATATAAAAACTCTTTCTAACTTAGTAGTCTGTAAACATAGAGCTCCTGGAGTGAGCCCATTGGAGAGCTGCAAAGATGATGAGGTATCTGGAGCATCTCTTTTATGAGGATAGGCTGAGGGAGCTGGGCGTGTGTTTAATATGGAGCAGTGAAGACTGAGAGGGGATCTTATCAATGCTTGTATCTGATGGGACGTGTCAAGAGGATGGAGCCAGGCTTTTCTCAGTGGTGCCAAGCAGTAGGACAAGAGGCAGCAGGCAGAAACTTATGCACAGTAAGATCTACCTGAACATGAGGAAGAACTTCTTTACTGTGCGAGTCACTGAGCACTGGAACAGAGTGCCTAAAGAGGTTGTGAAGTGTCCTTCCTTGGAGATACTTAAAAGTCATCTGGACACAATCTTGAGTAACATGCTCTAGGGGACCCTGTTTGAGCAGGGAGATTGGACTAGGTAACCTTCAGCAGTCACTTCCAACCATAATTATTATGATTCTGTGAAGCAAAAAGAATAAATTTTACATCCCCTAGAGGCTGCTTATGCAAATCGGTTGGCTGAGGGAGCTGGCATTGTTTAGCCTGGAGAAAAGGAGGCTGAGGGGGGAGATCTTACCTCTCTCTACCTTAAAAGAAGCAGTGGTGAGGTGAGAGTCAGCCTCTTCTCCCAGACAAGGAGAGACAGCCTCATGTTGCACCAGGGAAGGTTTGGATTTGGTATTGGGAACAGTTTCTTCATGGAAAAGATTGTCAAGCAGTGAAACAGGCTGCCCTGGGAAGTGATAGAATTGCCATTCCTATAAGCATTCAATGTTCATGTAGAAGTGGCAGTTGAGGAGATGGTTGAGTGGTGAACGTGGCTGTGCTGACTTAGTGGTTGGACTCCATGACCTCAAAGGTATTTTCCAACCTTAACAATTCTATGATTCTATATAGATACAGGATCTAGACTTTTAAATTCTCGTATTAAAGCAAATAAATGAAAAGAGTAATTTTTGCTTCAGATTAGTTTCCTCTTTTTAGAGTATTATGTCATTCTGCAGGTGTGTATTATCTGTGAGAATAAAAGTTTACTAGAATTTTAACCTTTACTTGAGAAATCACAATTGAAAGCTCACAAAATGAGATGAAAAGGCTTTCCAGTCTTGGTCTCTTTCATTTACTGAACCAAAACTGTTCTCTTGTTTGATGCAGGTCTTTTCCCCGTGGGTTCTTCGTCTTACCTTCTTCATGCATTTACTAATAAGAGCCATAAAAACTTAATTTACTTTGTAAACCAAGCTATGTCTATATAGAACACTTCTTTTGCTAATATTAATCTTTTCAATTATTTAGGATGACAGTCCCTCCTTGGAAGCAGTAAGGACTAGAGTGGCACGCCTTCTTGGATCTTTGGGAGGGCAGATTAACCACAACTTAATTACAGGTGAATGTCCTGTCAGTGCAAATAAAGCCTCTGCTGTCTCTTGTGAAAGTAGATTTCAGTAAAACTCAGCATCACTTTATGAGAATGCATGAGGTTTTCAAGGATACTTATTTTTTGCTGCTGTTGTTTAAACAAATTGCTTTTACTCAGTTTGGGAGTTTAGTAGTGCAGAGTACTCACCAGCTTACTATGGAATGCAGAAAGTGTGTAGAAAACTACAGCTTGGTTCGATCTTTTTTCAGCTCTCATTTTTTTCAGTGCAAAAGTTAGTTAGTCTAAAAAATAATGCAGTTGTATATAAGTTTTGTTGCTTTCTTTTTGTGCTTACATTTGTTTTTTCTGCCTTCTCAATTGATTTTCTTTCTGCAAAGTGCTTCTCTATTATTTATTCAGAAATACTGTGGGAAAGTAGCCTTATTCCCTGGAAATTGAATACAAGGTGTGGTCAAGATTTAGTTAACCAGATTAACAAATATGGGAATACAGGGACAGAAGGGAGTAAGTATGCCAGTTATCCTTGGAGAAGGTAGCCATAAATGTAGGCATTTTCTTTGCAGTTGCATGAGTCCGTATGTTGGATCTTCTTGTCTGATTAGATCTTCAGCAATTTCTTATAACATTATTAACCTGTATTGAAACTGGAGACTGCTGCAACTTTGTCCTGAAATGTTGGCTACCATCTTTTCCATGTGGTGGCTAAACATTTGTTTGGTTGTGCAAATAAAACCAACCTTGTAAGATATTTCTGGTGCTTGTACCATCCAGTAATTTATAAAGCATTAGCATTGCATGGCAATCTGACTGAAGTTGGAAAGGTACAGATTTTTTGACTAAGATATGTAAATACTCACTCTGTGTATTACATAAAGCTAATTTTGATCTTTTTTTCAAATGCATTAGCTACCTCTGCAGAAGAGATGATGAAGAAATGTGTATCTTGGGACACTGAAAAGCGTCTGAGTTTTGCTGTACCATTTGCAGATATGAAGCCTGTCATCTACTTGGATTTATTTTTGCCTCGTGTGACTGAACTGGCTCTTTCTGCAAGTGACAGACAAACCAAAGTATGGATTTTTTTCTACATCTTGTTTTAAGCTAGCTGATAAATAATTGTATAAAATAATGTCTTCCTTGTTCCTAAGGACCTGTTTTAATGAATTTGTAGGCAGCAGTGTGGTGCTTTGGTGCTCTTTCATGATGACGTTATTCTGAGTGCTTAAAAACTGAAGAGCAGAAGTTGCTCTAAGCTCTATCAAACACTGTTGTGCTTTGAGAATTAGGCTAAACATAAAAATGATCATTTTAAGCTAGTCAGTCTTCAGTGTTGTTTGGCCTCCTCATGCTTAGCCTATGAACTCGTGGGCCCAGTCCAACAGAGCACTTAAGCAAATATTTTGCTGCTATGCTGGATTGGGATGTTGACATCCAAAGAGGGTCCAGAATGGAAGTATCCCTGAAAATAGAGTGATGGCTGACTTATCCAGTGATAAATTTTCTCCAGCTGAAATGTGATTGCCCATGACAGAGACTAAAACATTAGGAAAAAGGCCAGTTAGAATGTGCATAAATTATTTCCTGTTCCTGGAACAGTGATTTAACACAGTTTGGAGTGATTTCTCAAGTATACCCTTTCTTGTGACTCATTCTCTCCTGCCCATGGTTTTGTGTTCTCTGTGCAAGTAATGGATGCATAACCCAAAGGGATTTTTTTTAATTTCAGGTTGCAGCATGTGAGTTGCTACACAGCATAGTCACATACATGTTGGGGAAAGCAACTCAGATGCCAGAAGGAAATGAGGGTCCCCCACCTATGTATCACTTACATAAGAGAGTATTTCCAGTACTGCTTCGTCTTGCTTGTGACATAGACCAGGTAAACAGATATATTTATAAGCATTTTATTTTGTTCAAGTACCTTGAAATGTGGGAATTAATTTATAGTTTTGTTTAGAAGTCTTCATGTTAGAAGTTCTCCTAATGCTTTGCCTTTTTTTCCTTCCCAAATGTAATGTATTTTGCAAGCTGAAATTATATTTTAGGGATAGATTTCTGGATTTTGGGGATGGGGTAGAAGCCTTTTCAAGGACTCCTCTAATGGAGTATAGTTCAGAGTCACTCAGAGATCTGTACAAGAGATTCAAGTTTCAGGATTCATTCAGAGAGTTTGTGGCAGTAGCACTCTTTATCACCTTATTTAACTTCTGTCATTTTTCTGTAATAAGTTAATTTGAGGTGAAGTTGTTCATTTGGATGTTGAATGAGTGCAAACCTACAATCACAAAGGCATTTGGGAGAGAATTTGTAGCTGTCTCTATGATATCTAAGGATGATATAATTAATTCAAGCATCTGAATTTAGTATGTCTCTTCCTTTGCATGAAACAGAATAGACCCATAGGTTCAGCTCCACTGAAACTACAAGTCTTATGCCTTTTGAGACTGCTGTTTGGACCCCAACATCAAGGTCTATTTTTAGACCAAAGGGACTTTGTTTTCTGTTAAAATATACAGGAAACTGTGTTACCAGTTTAGGTGAAACCTCTTTTGCAAACATGAGGCTAAACATAAACCATTGGTAAATAATGTCTGGATGGGTCCAAACCAATACACGTTGAGACGTACACACTGTATTGGATACATATATATATATATATGCATATATAGGTCTATTTAATGTTTCTTCCCTTCATGTTGTAGTATGACAGTATTCAATCCGGTTGGTTTACAGGTAGAATTGTTGAGATCCAGGAAGTTACAATAATGATAATGTGTTGAAGACAGATTTTAGATCTAAATACAGATTAAAAAAACAAATTTCCCTGTTTCCACAGCTGTTATATGGCATATAACTCTGTGGCATACAATATTCTTTGTCTCCAAGGATCTTACTGAAAGTAAGCTTGGAGGTGATTGAGACTACAGCTAACCAATTTTAACTATTTGTTTTAATCCTTGACATGGGAATTCAATATGAAGTTGGTTATTCATTTTGTAGACCCTTTTTCAAAGCAATGGTTTCTAGTCTTACGTATTTTGAATAGCAAAATAGCTTAGAAATGAATTAATCCTAGAAACATAGTTGACGTTTGCTCTTTTCAGGTAACAAGACAGTTGTATGAGCCTTTAGTCATGCAACTCATTCACTGGTTTACAAACAACAAAAAATTTGAAAGTCAAGATACAGTGGCATT
>NW_008653151.1:21957-27060 GCF_000695815.1 Acanthisitta chloris
CTTTCTTCTCTTCTGTGCCATGTTACTTTAACTAGCAGCAGTTTGCTACAGAAAGAACCAGGAACACATCAACAGATAAAATGGTTTCTTGTTCGCCTGAAAGAAAATGGTTTGTTTAGTTAATTATTTTTAATGACCATTTATTGCTTACTAACTGAGATTTTGGTGGTGGATTCCTCTTTCTTTAGCATTCTCAAAATGCAGGTGTTTCTCTGTGCCATGTTACTTTAACTAGCAGCAGTTTGCTACAGAAAGAACCAGGAACACATCAACAGATAAAATGGTTTCTTGTTCGCCTGAAAGAAAATGGTTTGTTTAGTTAATTATTTTTAATGACCATTTATTGCTTACTAACTGAGATTTTGGTGGTGGATTCCTCTTTCTTTAGCATTCTCAAAATGCAGGTGTTTCATCTTTACAGTCATAATAGGATTAATGAAACACTCTAACATCAATATATACTAGGAACTACTGAAGTGCACTGAGACAATAACAGGTTTTTTTCATTCTTGTGATGAAACAATCTTGTGTAATTTCAGAGTGGCATAGTGGACCCAGTTGACAGCACTTTGAGAGATTTCTGTGGTCAGTGCATACGAGAATTTTTGAAATGGTCTATTAAGCAGACAACACCGAGACAGCAGGAGAAAAGCCCAGCAAACACCAAGTCTCTTTTTAAACGGTTGTATAGTCTTGCTCTTCATCCCAGTGCTTTCAAGAGACTGGGTGCAGCACTTGCTTTTAACAGTATCTACCGAGAATTTAGGTGAGCAAACAGAGCTTGAAACAGTAACTGGCTTGGACTAAGGGCTCAGTGAGATACAAAGAAGTAATTGTAGAACTCAAATAGTCATCCACTGACGCACATTCTATTAATGTATATGATAACTGTAAAATATAGTTACTCAGCTTATTAATTTTTAATAATGATCTTGTAGTTTGGGCTTTCTGCCAGTGGGGAACATATAAATGTAAGTTTTTATCACAAGTTTATGAGAAGTGATTTATGCCTTTTCAGGATGATCAGCAAATTTCATTGCTGTGTTTTATACAGGTTTAGATATACTATTTGTGCAAATACCTTGTGCGGTTTATCTCTACAATATTTAATTTGGTGGCTTTTAATTAGACTTTCACACCTACTGCTTCTTCTACTCATGTTTCTCATTAAAGTTTCTCCTGATTTATAAAGGGAAGAAAATTCTCTGGTGGAGCAGTTTGTATTTGAAGCATTGGTTGTTTTCCTGGAAAGCTTGGCCTTAGCCCATACAGATGAGAAATCATTAGGTAAGATGTAGTTAATCAACTATGAGGTGAAGAAAAGTATCCTGTTGAATCTTGCATTTAAAAAGAAAAACTTTAACTGTAAGAAAAGTACGTGTGCTTACTTTCGCTACAAAAGAAAGTTTATTTTCATTGCTGATAGAAAGGTCATTTGATACATAGTTGGGAACTCTTTGAATCAACTCCTTGCAACATATAAAGGTGAAATATTTTGAGCCCAGGAGAAAGAACTTCTTCATATTTACAATGATTGACATTTTTGTAATAACTCTAAAAATGCTACTGATGCTTCCGATTTGAGTCCTGGTTTTACAGTTACGCAGTGTTAAAGTTTACCTCAATGAGAATCTTAGTCTACTCTTTTATAACAAGCAAAATACTCTAGAAATTGAGATTTCTGTAGAAGATTTTCACCATTTTGTAATACCCTTTCCTGGTTGCTTTGTCATTACTCTCTGCAACAGTATAAAGGTATGTAAAGAATCTATGACCACTTACGCAGTACTAATGATTCTTCAGTAAACCTGATTTTGTGTCTTTTTTTCTTTTTTTATGCTCTAGCTTTCATCAGTTAATAGTAACCAGAACATAAAACCAAAAACTGGTGAAACAAAGCTTTGTTTATTTCAAAGGAACAGTTCAGTGTATGATAGAAGTGGCCCCAGAAGAAATACTCATATGTGAAAACTTTACGGTTTCTCTAAACATGATCACAGAAAATAGAGTACACAGTTTTGTATCACAAGCCTCAGGGTGGGCTGAGTCCATGCTGGCCTGTCTGCTATTTTATGATTCTGTTCTGTGGCCTTAAAACTTTGCTGTAGAAGCACACAGTAGTGGAGCTCATAGACATCCTCTTGTCTCTTGCACCATGTATGTAGTTCTAATATCTTGATTCATTTAACCAAGTTACTGGCATTTATCTGTAGATGTCAATTCTCTTTCTAACAGGTACTGCTCAACAATGTTGTGATGCTATTAATCACCTGAAGCGCATAATCAAGCATAAAGCTCACTCTCTGAACAAGGAGGGAAAGCGGCGAGTGCCACGGTCAGCAGTTTGCCTTTTTTTGGTTAATACTGCATTTTAATTAACAATGTATGTGATTCCATTAAATGCTTGGGGTTCTGAATGAGGAATTCATCCTATGACCACTGCTGATCCAGATCTCCTGGTAGGTCTGTTGAACCACTGGTGGGAACATGCTGGATGTAATATGAGAGGATCATGATGCTCGTTCTTTTTTCCAGCATGGTGAGCTTGCTTTAGTTTAGCAAGGACAGGCAGAAGAGAAAAGCATGTTCCCTCAGAGCAGTGTTTATAATAACATTAGCACTGGTGCTACAAAGCACTTGGAGGAACCTCCTCCAAAGTCTTTGTTACTGCTGTTAAGTGTTAACAGAAGCAGAGCTAGCTGCAACAGGATGATCTACAATTCAAGAGGGGTAGTGAAAAAGGTGGAAGAGACAAAAATGGATTCAGTATCAGGCTGAGTTAAGCTCTGAATCACCTGGTCTGATCACATAGCTGACCCTGATTTGTACAGGAGATTGGACTAGAGACTCCCCGAGGTCCCTTTTTACCTCAAATTATCATGTCATCTTAAATAGACTGGCAAGTGGAGTCTAGATTTGGGTCACTGGTGTGACATTGGGTAAGTTAGGAGACTGAACAATTAGGGGGGTGGAGGAAACCTGTGCGGACTTATTTAAACTTTATTCTTTGTCTTTGCCTCTTTGAATTACAAAGAGAAGGGAAGATATCTGATTCTGCGTTTTTAAATTGTTCCCACAAAGTCTGTGCTCTGGGGATCCAAAGCACAGTGAGGAGAACTGAAAGCAGTGCAAGACATGCTTGTAGAGGAACTTGTCCTCGTAGTGCAGTTGGGTTGTGATTAGACGCATAAAAGAACATTTATAATGGTCATGGAACTGGAATATTACGGCTTCTTGGTAGATGTCCTCTTAGTTAATCCCTAATGTTTTGGTGCAGAGGATTTCCAGCTGCGAAGTCAGTATGTCTTGTGGACGTTGTGATGTGGCTCTTAGTGCAGTGTGGACGACCTCAGACAGACTGCCGACATAAAGCCATGGAGCTCTTCTATGAATTTGTTCCTTTATTACCAGGTATTTTAAGTCACACTGCACTATTATCTTTGCTTTCTAAGTACTGTGCGTGCCATCCCTCTGTTTTCTGTGCAAGGTATGAAAGACAAGAAAAATTATTTTTGAGGTAAATGTCTCTTCACTCAGGGCTGCTAAACAGAAACTGAGTAGTGGCTTGTATTGGAAATCAGGTACTGTGGGAATCTCAGGGATATTTGTGGACATAGAAGAAGGAGTTCATTGCAGACGTCCTTCCAGGTCCAGAACTGCTATTGTATCCAGCTACAAAGGCAGAATTTGCTGATGGGGAACTAGTGGGAATGTCTTTCAAATTGACCTCTTCCTTATGGGTAATTTTAGTAGTGTGACCAAGGCTAAACCAGAACCAATACCTTCTCTGCTGGAAGAGTCAGTTTAAAACACAAGTTTGAGTGTGTTAGTCCATTTACCTCTAGCTCCTTGCTGGTTTGAAACGTTTTTCATAGAGAATTTATATTTCCTTTTTCATTTCTATCAGGAAACAAGTCTCCATCTTCTTGGCTGACAGATGTTCTAAAATACAGAGAGGTTTCTTTCCTCATTATCAAATTTGAAGGAGGTGGCACAGATGGCAAAAGTCCATCTGGGATCCTTTCTCAGCCAACTCTCCATAGAATGCAGGAGCCCTTCAGTTTACAGGCTGTCATGCAGTGGATGGATATGTTCTTAGCAGCACTGGATTGCTACAATACATTCTTTGAGTTGCGAATGATCAAACCTCACGAAATACTGGGTGAGTGATTAACTGTTGCGTTATGTTTGTTCACGTCTGTTACACAAAGCCCATCCAAGATGAATTTTTAACTTGGACTTTAAGCTTTTTCATAAATATAGGATTGATGACTTTACAAACTCTCCCAAAGGTTTTGATGACATTTGTAGTCGGATGTTTATTTTTCTGTGAAGTACTTGTATCTTAAAATGCTAGCTCTTAGTCCTAGAAACACATCTTTGCATATTTGTCTCTCAGTCTTCTGCTTAACAGCAACTTCTAATACTCTGTCTCATCTGGAAATATTATTCTGTACAGCTGATTTTCCACTGCTGAGGAGAGCAATTGCTGGAGAGATGGGCTGATTCCAGGGGGATGAGGTTTAACAAGGCCAAGTGCTGGTCCTGCACTTTGGCCATAACAATCCCATGCAGAGCTACAGGCTGGGGACAGAGTGGCTGGAGAGCAGCCAGGCAGAAAGGGACCTGGGAGTTTGGATAGATAGAAAGCTGAACATGAGCCAGCAGTGTGCTCAGGTGGCCAAGAAGGCCAATGGCATCCTGGCCTGGATCAGGAACAGCATGGTCAGCAGGACCAGGGAGGTGATTCTGCCCCTGTACTCGGTGCTGGTGAGGCCACACCTTGAGTACTGTGCTCAGCTCTGGGCCTCTCAGTTCAGGAATGATATTGAGGTACTGAAGTGAGTCCAGAGAAGAGCAACGAGGATGGTGAAGGGACTCGAGCACAAGTGCTATGAGGAGAGGCTGAGAGAGCTGGGGTTGTTCAGCCTGGAGAAGAGGAGGCTCAGGGGAGACCTTATGACCCTCTGCAACTCCCTGAAAGGAGGTTGTAGTCCGGTGGGGGTTGGTCTCTTCTCCCAGGCAACCAGCAGGAGGACAAGAGGGCACAGACTCAAGCTCTGCCAGGGGAGGTTTAGGTTGGATATTAGGAAGAGATTTTTT
>NW_008653151.1:27189-58259 GCF_000695815.1 Acanthisitta chloris
CGATGATCTTTGAGGTCTCTTCCAACCTGGTTGATTCCATGATTCTATGACTTTTTTATATATATATTTCAGTCCTTCTAGAGCTTTTTACCTGCTCTTTATTAATGTCTGGAGGGAGCTATCAGAAAATAATGAAAGAAGGAAACTTTTCACTTTAAGCCCTGTATATGGTACCTTTCTTCAGCTCCTGATGCATAAACTGCATCAGGTCCAAAACACTTATATTTGAATTTTGATCAGGTACATAGTAATACCTTTTTTAGCCATTTGGTCTCAAAAGGTTTTTCTTTTAATTATTCTTGCAGGTCTAAACAAAATGCCTTTGATCACTGATAGTACAGTTCCATAGTAACTTCATATATGAAGTCTTGTACAAGTTTCAGGTAGTTTGTCAGTGTCATCTCTTTCTTGGTTTAAAACAGTACTGTAAAATCGTTGTTGGATGCAGTTAGCATTGGGCTACGTTATGCCAAACTAGGGATTTAAAATTTTATCCATTTTATTACATATGTCTAAGTCATCATCATTAATAAGCGCTTGTAGGGATCATTAAGTAGAACACTGCCCTTCATTACCCAGAATGTTAATATTTAGAACTGGCTTAGGACTTTCAGAACTCACTGGTGTAATATGTGTGGCTTTCTGTTAGTTGCCTCAATTTGACTGTTTTCTTCCAAGCACAAAACAATATATAAAAGTTGAGAACTGCTGTATCATTTTAACTCAGTGTGATTTTTCTTAGGTGTAAATGAAAGTTCCTCATTCTTGGAAGCTGTGCAGTTCTTTCTGGAAACTATTGCTTTGCATGATATCCAAGCAGCAGAGAAGTGCTTTGATTGCGGTCTGAAAGGCAACATGTTCAGTCCACAAGAGAGGGACACGTATAATTACAGCAAGTGTACCATTATAGTCCGAATCATGGAGTTTGTCACCATGATCTTGCAAATATGCCAGCAGGATTTCTGGAAGGTAGGCAGTGAAATCTGTAGTGGATAAAAGATACAAATTTTATATGTAGTTAAAGATGTGTGTTTTCATTGTGAGGTTAGTTCACTCAAGAGCATCATCTGTAGTAGTGCTTTAACTGAAATTGATGACTACGTGTTGCAAACTGTTAGAAATGTCACATGGGAGTGAAAAGAGGGAGTGTAAAAAGGGTGAGGTAGTTTTTATTAAAGGAATTAATATTTCCTACATATTTCAGTTGTGTATTGACTATGAGATTCCCATATGTTGACTGTGGGGTTTGTTCTGTATGTGGAGTACTTGCAGTGCATATTTCCTGTATGATTCCTGATGGCATTAAATGTGTGGAGGTGATAGCTGCTTAAAAGGCAAAAAGGCAGATTGTGGCAATTCTTTCTTCAATTCAGTATAGGTATTCTGGTCTCTCCATCTGCTTAGCTTTGATGTAATATAAACTGTATTTAACTATGAGTGTCTTGGGAAATTTGCACTGCCAAGTTTAGTTCTGAGACCATGATTGTCTCTTGCTTTCAGTAAATCCCTAGTAGCGTGCACAGAGGTGTACATCAGGATTTACGGGTGTATAATCAAGACTGAAACAGTCCTATGTGGGCATAAAAGATCTTATGTGTAGTTTGATGAGATAACATATGTCCTATGTATATTTTTACAGAGACCTAATTTCTGTGTATAAGCATGATTTGATTGAAAGTCAGACATTTCAATAGAGAAAGTCAGTGAGAATAGTTACTGTTTCATGCTTGGTTTCATTTTAGGTAGAAGGATTCATGATAAGTTATGAAGAATAAAGCATGGAAATCTAAATGAATTTTTTAAGCTTTTATTTAATGAGGGTTTTTTCCTTCTAGCTACTTGAGAAGGAACTGCTTAATGCAAGCTTTATAGAACTTGTGGTGATGACAGTGTGTGATCCATCACACGTAGGCTTTAATACAGCTGACGTGCAAGTCATGAAAAATCTCCCAGATATCTCAGTAAGACTCATGAAAGCTTTGATGAAATCTCCCTATAAGGAATCTTTGAAACTGTGCCTAAAGAAAAGAATCACACCCCAGAGGTAAGTAGGGGCTTTCTGGTAATCATGGATCCTGGACAAATGTCACTCACCATGAGAAGTGGAAAGTATATAATGTTGTCTATGGATGCACATGGATCTCCCCACCAATGTAATGTTATTGCTTCTCTTTTCTCTTCAGCATTGAGGACCTTTGTTCTGCTGATCTGTTTAATTCAGATGCACGTTTTGATCAAGTTAGGTTTAGTGCTGTCCTTTCTGCCTGCAAGCAGCTCCAGAAGTCTGGCCTGCTTCATTCTGTTCTTCATAGTCAGGTAATTGTTTATCCAGAAAATAATGGCAAATATTTGTATACAGTAAAGAGCTTTTCCTGTGTAAAAGGCCACAATGAGAACAGAGAACAGATCAGATGAAGTTGTGTCAAGTGAAATCAGCAGTGAAGAGCTGGTGTGGAATGGCATCAGAAATAAATGTGTTGTGTATATTCTGCAAATCTAAGTAGTACAATACTAAGGTTTGAACAGTTGTATCAGTCCTGATTTTCAAACAGAAATGTAGGTTCTGAAACTTAGTTTTAGAGCCAAACAGAATGTAGATTCTAAAACTTCAGTGACTGAATGCTCAAAAAATCAAGATTAACTGCCCTATAAAGGAGGCATTTTTCAAGAACTTTTTCAAAGTGATGAGGGAAATTAGAAAAGAAATAACATCTGACTGATCAGAAACAACATAGTGAGTTTGAGTTGCAGGAAAACAGTATAGAGAGCAGTTTGGGTGACTGTGTTACTCTGCTGTTTTCTACTAAGTTTCTGATTGCAGTAAATCTCTCTGTTACTTTGGACTATTGAAGGAAATCAGGCTATGCAACAGCCACAAAGGCTGAGAATTTATGACCCAGGCTATATTTCACAAGTAACAAAATATTTAATTTCTGTGGGATGTTTGCCATACATCCTCTATGTCTAAACAAAATCCAGATCTGTGATACTAGTACAGTGATAATGGAGGAGCTGCATGATTTACCGTTTGTGTCCCACCCATTTTGACCAAGCTGTTCATTTAACTTCTGTAGTCAGGTAAACCTGAAAAAGTGGATCAGAATATTTTTAAGATTTTCAAATTACTGTTAGTTTGTTCTGAACTTTGTACACAATAGGGTTGTCTCATTTAAAATCTTGTTCCTCAGTTAGATGTCTTGTCATGGTATATTTGCATTGCTTTATAAGAAAAGAATCTGGAGTTCACATCCAGATGGATTTGAAGTCCTTTATTTTTTTTATCAGCTTATGTTAACTGTCACTTGTTTGCTTACTTCTGTAGGACGAACAGCCTCGTCTCTCAGTCGGCTCTAAACTTCTTTCAGTTGTTTATAAAGGCATTGCACCTGGAGGAGAAAGGATGTCCCTTCCATCATTAGACATTAGCAGTAAACGATTAGCTGATAGACTCCTGCAGCTAGCCTTTGCTATTGATGACCAGGTAGGATATGGTCCTCCAATTCTAATACTTGCTATCATTTAATACTCATCATTGGTAGTCTTCTCCCTGTATTTTGGGAAGAGGTTTTATTCATACTCCTACAGAGGAGCTGTAATGATTCTCTGGCTAAAATGAGTGGCAATTGTAGGTATCAAGCATTGCAGTATACAGTTTGTGCTTTATGTTCTTTCCCATCTTTTGGGATGGGAGCTTTAAATAAATCATGTGCTTTTTTAAGAAATGTCATATGCTTGAGATAACTCTGTCTCTGTACCTTGATTTTCACAGTGTGAGGAGCTAGTGAGTCTGCTGCTGAACACAGTAGTGTTATCTGTGCCACTGTCAGGAGCATCCCAGAGCCACCTGATCAATTTCTCTCATGGACAGTATTTCTACAGCCTGTTCTCAGAAACCATCAATCAACAGCTGCTGAAAAACCTGGATGTAATCATAGTCCAGCTTATGGAATCATCTGTCAGCAATCCCCAAATGGTATTGGACTTGTTTAAAAAGAACAAAGGTGGATGTAACTGAGTGTGTAGTGGGGGAAAAGGTGCATTTGGTTGAACTTTAGGCAGCAGTGCATTGATAGGTTTTTTATTTCTTTTGTCCTGGCCTGCTGGAGCTATCTTCATGATCTCTGGCAACCTTACTTAACTTAAGCTCTCTCATCTCATGTCAAACTGAGTGGAAGGTGCTTGTCTGTTACCTATCCTGAAATCTCTGAATTTCAGGGTTTCTTTGCATGGTGCCTCAGATAGAGAATGCCCTTTCAAAGCAAGGATGCATTTGCTGTGCTTTGATTTTCATTGCAGAGTGGTCCCAGAGCATGTAGGCTGGATTTGTTTTGGATAAAACTAAACTGGAAAACAAACTCCCAATTACTAATGGGCATTTAGTCCACCGAACTAGAGCAGAGCTGGACCAGAGTATTAAAAGGAGGCATACACACACACAACCCCCCTGACCTGAAATAAATGCAGGGTATTTATCATGTACTCAGTCTCAGCAGGACTTCTTTTGCCCGGCAGATCTTATCCTGTTGGTCCACAATATTTACTAATGTAGAACTCATCTTCAGGTCCATGAAGGAAACTTAAAATTGACAAGACTTCCTTCAGTGTTTCTGACAAACAGAAGGGTCAAAAAGAAAGATCAAAAGTCTGCTTTCCCCTGTGTTTAAAAAGATGCTCAGCAAAGTAGAATCATCCTTTTAAAATAATTGGATCTTTTTTAATCCAAAATGTTATGCTTAACTGTGTTACTTCCAAGTAACATTTTAAAAAAACAGGTTTGGAAGTCAGTTACTTCTGAGTTTTTGAAGAAAAGAGATTCCAGACATACTTAGTTCATATCTAGTATGCCATGGTTTGTTTTTCTTTTCAAAATGAATGCAGATAGGTTAGCATATGTGCTATTTCTCGGCTTCACACTAACTAAAATTTTCAAGTATTGATCTTCAGAATTATTCTGTGTTATCGTTTATTTCTCTATATTCGCACAAAAAGTATGGGAAGGAATTGCTGCATTGTATGTGGGAGTAAATTGGATAAAGTCTTTTTTTGACAAGTGTGTGCTTTTCCTGTATCCTTTTGAGATTTAAACCTAGCACTACTGTGTGATGCTTTTTTCTTCTTTATGTTTTCCCATACCAATGCAGTGATCCTGTCATCCTTTCATTTGAATCTCCCTGTTGCTTTTCCTTCCAGGTTGGTAGCATTTTGAATGGCATGTTGGATCAGAGTTTTAGGGAGCGTTCTGTACGCAAGCATCAAGGAGCCAAACTGGTGACAGCTGTACTAAGAAACTGGAAGAAACTGGACAGCTGGTGGGCCAAAGATTCAGGTCCTGAGAGCAAAATGGCAGTCTTGACCCTGCTGGCAAAAGTTCTACAGGTATGCATTGCTTTATGAAATCCAGGTAATTTTCTAGTTCTGTAGGAATTGTATCTGGTTTCCAGGAGATGTTTCACGCTGATGTTTTATGTTTGGAAAAAAAAAGAAAGAAAACAAGTCAGAGAATGTCAGAATCTGTTTTTTAACATAGTGCAAAAAATGTTTGGACAGGCAGAAATTAATAGATTTTGCTTTTCTCACCCCATCCCTTTTTTATTTCTTTATTTTAAATTGCTCTCATGTTTTAGGTGCCTCTTTTTCTTTTGGAAAACTGGTACAAGTGCCAAGGTTGAACTTTGAAACTAAGCAGCCTCTGATAACTTTCTTTGTCATGTTGGCATCCAGAGAATCACAGTGGAGGAGTTCAACCCATATCAACAGACTGCAGAAAGATCCTTAATTTCGGGTGCATTGGAATTTTGGTCTAGGATTTTTCTTTCTGTATTTTGAAAATGTGATTATCTTCTTATCCTATTAGATATTTTAGGAACTTGTAGAAGTAGCTGTACACAAATATACTCAAAGATCGCCTACTGAGAATTGTTTTCTTTTTTGTAATTATTTTGAACTTGAATTGTTTTCAAAGTATATGTTAGCAGACAGAATGTGAAGTGTATTGCTGTGTTAGCTGACCCTGAGAGGCTGCTTAATATTTTTTTGACCTGAGAAATATCCAGCATTATGATTTTGTTTGTACTGTGTAGGAGCTTTTACAGTTCTTGTTGAGAGTCTTTTAAAACCAAAATCACTCTGTATGTGCTTTCTGTTAATTCAGTGTATTTTTGGAAATAATTCTATAGCTCATAGGGGTTTTTAAATTATTCATTAATGCAATTATCTTTGACTAGTTTAAAAAAAAAAGCAAACTAATTTTTTTATATCCTCTGTCATTCCAGATAGACTCTTCAGTTTCTTTCAATACCAATCACGAAGCATTTACAGCTGTTTTTAATACCTATACCAGTCTACTAACTGATCAGAATTTGGGCTTAAATCTTAAGGTAAATTGCTCACTTTAGTGGCTTCCCTGCCCTCCCCAGATTAGGATGTTAGTTGTTCATGGAATTCCCTGTTATTGAGCTTAAATTCTAACATGGACACCACTTCTGGTTTTTATTCTTCTGTTCAATATCCTTTACAAAACTTGTAAAGCATCCCTTGTTGTTCTTCAGAGAGAAGGTAGTATCACTGATGTCATGTTTTGGTTTAAGGTGCCTTTTTTTGAACTTGCTCAGAAAAAAGGCACATCATTTTTAGGATAAAAATTACTGTCAGTTGCAAATTATTTAGAATTTTGAAGCGTTCTTTCGAGAAATGACAGCTAATCAGGTTTTAGCGAGGAGTGATATTTCCTACAAGTCAAATTATGTACATCTGCTGTGATTTTAATGTCCACATCTGCAAGAATGAGAGCTGTACTAATAGGTTAGCTGCTGTATGTGGCTCGGTCAGGAGAGGGGGATCAAGTACTGCATACTTGAAAGTGGAAGTTATAAAAGGTGCTGAAGCATAAGGATTGGACTAAGATACTGAAAAACTTGTACTTACAAAACACCTTTCCAGAGTTGCTTCTCTGCCAGCCTACCTTTAACTAGACCGAGTTGTACTTTTCCTGTGCATTCAAAATGAAGTTTGGGTTTTTGCTTTAGCTGCTAGGTGACTTGTGACTTGTGTGAGAAAGGATGCTTGCTTAAAAGAACAGTGAGGTCTTACCCATAGCCATGTCAGCCATGAGATACTAATTAGCTTTTAACTCTTGCTCAGTATTGACCAAAGCTATTTTCTGAACTAGCAGCTGAAAAGATGCACAACTACATAACATATCTTTATCAGAACACTTAGCCTTTGAGTCAGTAAACACAGCCACTGCTGCTATTTTATGGTCCTACTTATTCCCTAACTATGAAGCCAACTGAGGTTTTTTTTTTTAGTGTGAAACTGGATTTTTTATGTTTTGGTTTGTTTTGGTTTTTTTCCAGGGTCAAGCATTGATAATTCTCCCATTCTTCACTAACTTGACAGGAGAAAAGCTTAATGACCTTAAAAATGCTCTTGATCAACTTGTAGCTTTCAATTTTCCCATGAGGTCTGATGAGTTTCCCAAAGGAACCTTGAAGCACAATAATTACGTAGACTGCACTAAGAAGGTCAGTATTTTAAACAAGCATGTTAATTAGAAGCCTAAATGAACTGTATCTAGAAACTGTTTCACAAGATCCAGAATTAGAGACGCTCAGTCCACATGAGGAAATCAGCTTTTCTGTTTCTGATTTATGTCTTTATCCAGAAGCTTAATATACAGATGCACATAACACACACTTCAGTGTATCTGAGTTGCATCGTTGGGTTGAATTGATTTGATCCAGTGTGGCTCTTTGTTATGCATTGCTTCTTTTTCAGTTTTTAGATGCACTAGAATTGTCTCAGAGTCCAATGTTGTTGCAACTGATGACAGAAATCCTCTGTAGGGACCAGAGACATTTCATGGAGGACTTATTTCAAGCCAGCTTCAAAAGAATTTCTAGAAGGTGAGTTTAGTCTGCTGGGTTTTGCTCTTGTTCACATTGAATTTTTGCTGAAGCAAATGTGCTCCCTGTATTACGTTGTCCTTGTAATAGTGATGATTTTACACCATCGAGTTTTACAAAATAGTTCTAAGTCAGATTTTGCTTTTGTCTTCACGTATTTTCAGAGTATTTCTGATGTATGAACTCGTGCCACCAATTTCCACGTCACTTTCAGTTCCCATGCAGATTTTGTAAAGCCTGCTGAAAATCAGCTTGTTCTAACATAATTCAGTTGACGATAGTAATTGGTTTTGCTCCCTGTATTTGCTATCCCTGTGTAACCATGTGATCACTTAACTTGATAGCACTTACATTGACAGTGAATTACTTTGTTCAACCCCTTGGAAAATATAATAGGATGTTGATTTTAATTGAATGTTTCTAGGGTGGTAAATGGTAGACAGAAACATGTTCTGTCCACAGAGGAGATCTTCACTCTCTTCTAAACCAGTTCCAATTCCTGATGGGCTATTAAGTAGTGACTATTTTGAAGCATGTAATTTCCTGGACAAAGTAATTTACCTTATGCCCAAATACCATTTATGAAATTTTAGCTTTAATAAAATTATTCAGAACAACAGTTCAAGTGTATCAAATGTTGATAGGCCACAGGAGAACCTTACAAGAGTGAGGTCCCCTCCTTTTTTATCTTCTTGTTTGCCTACATCCCTCAGGCGTACCAGATAAACTACTTTTTAGGCTGTTCAGTTGAAAGGAACTGAGAAAGCTGATGATTGCTTTTGGATTAAATTATCAAAGATGTTTACCATCTGTTGCAGAGTAAGAAGCTGAGTATTTCTTTGAAAAGCTTCACAGTAAGTGGCAGTTCAACCTGGTCTTGCATGTCTTGTAGGATAACCCAAGAAGATGTAAATGCAGACAATAAAAATTTTAAATGTCTTGGGAGTTTCAGCCCTAAATGAAGTCTGGTAAAAGAGTTTTCATCTTGAAATTTCCATCTTGTTCAGGAGCACCACAGACAAACAAGTGATGCTGTTGGACACTGTTCACAAAATGTTCCGAAGTGAAGAACTTCTTTCAAATGCTACTCGACAGGCATTTATGGATCGCTCCCTCCTCACCCTCTTGTGGCACTGCAGCTTGGATGCTCTGAGCGAATTCTTTGTCAAGATTATAGTACAGGCCATGAATACACTTAATTCCAGGTTTACGAAGGTAAGAATGACTTTTTTTTAGTATTGGGGAAGGTCTAATAAAATGTTGGTCTGTATATTTTGCTTAACTTTTGAGTGAAACACTAGTGGAAACCATTTGCTTTCCAGTTTTCTGTATCTTGTAACAGAAATTTGTGCCAATCACATAGTTTGATTATTATTGAGAAACTTTTCTTTATTCCCCATCACACTGTTCCTTTGGAGTTAATGTATGTTTGCATATCTACTGTGTATAAAAATTGAAGTTGAAATGTTATCTATATGTGTCTGAAGGGGTCTGAAGTTCTGTCAAAAGCAAACACCCATTCTAACTTTGAAATATAAAAGCTGTATAAAACTGTAGCCTGTTGCTACATTGTAGGAGAGAATTCAACTTCTGTAATGAAAGCTCTGAAATTAGGTGCATTACTTATAGAGAAAGAAATACTTCTGTAATCATTGCAAAGATCCTTTGCAAGGGATTAGAAGTACAAATCTTCCTTTCTCTATTTACAGAGTATAGTTACATGCAATGATGTTGTCAGTGAAAGTCTCTCCTCTCACTGTAGTTCACTCCCATGGTTTTGCTGGTGCAGCTGTCTAAAGGCAGCAGGACAAGCAAGATGCTTAAATGACCCAAATTTAGTAACAGTTATTGAAACAAAATGCTAAAACCAAGACTTCTCTAGAGTCACCTCGACCATGTTTCTGTTGCTGTAAATATTGACACCAAAGTGAGGTGCCTAAAGAAACTGATGACTTATAGCCTGTATGGTGACAGGTATGTGTGTTTTGCTTACAGGTACATGAGTCTGAGCTGTTACTTAGTGCTGTGTTAATTTTCCTCCAATATCCTTACAATAATTTAGGCCAATTGTAATTAGGACAGCTCACCTGACAAACAGGTTAGCATACTGTACTACACAGGACCTCGAATCTGTCAGTCTTATATTATCAGCAGCCCTTTTCTCTATTTTAGAAGGCAGAAGTAAGCTGAAGACTGTCTTAATATAAACCTAAAGTAACTGTGGAGCTATTTACAAAGGACAGGATTCAGGAAAGCTTTCTGAGTTTTTACTTGTTTGTTTTCAGTCCAATGAATATGCTTTTGATACACAAGTCACCAAGAAAATGGGGTATTACAAGCTGCTAGAAGTGATGTATGTGCGTCTTTCAAAAGAAGATGTTTACTCCAAGGACTCTAAAATTAACCAAACTTACCGTGGCTCCCTGAGTGTAGAAGGAAATGAACTTACCAAGACACTAATCAAGTAAGGCTATTATTTCTTTTAGTTATTTTAATTTCTAGTTAGGTTTTGACCAGATATATTTTTAAGTAGGCTGTATGAAGCAAAAGGTGGATTTGTTCAAGGGTAAATGCAATCTGTGATGTAGCTTTTGATTTTTAAATGAAATACACAATATTAAATTTGCATTGATAGAATGATCTCTAGCGTAGACTACAATCCTATGTCAGGATAATTTTTGCCTCCTGCTTCTCCCCTTGTTTCCTGTTTGCTAAGCTTGTGCATTTATTTTGCCTTTTCGGTATGATTCTTGGCCTTAAATTTGTGTTTTCACAATTTCAGTTTTGGCATACTTGCACTTCTATGCGGAATATGGTTCTGTGTTGCAAAATTGGTGTTTATATGATCAATGAGAAGATGGGATGGATTTCCATTTAAATTTTATAATATATCCAGTAGGTGTAATGTGGCTTAATCACCACTGCAGAGAGGGTCAAAAGAGTAATGCTGAATACAATGCTAATTAATATTATTTAATTTGTTTAATGTTCTGAGGGAAAATACAAGGTGCCTGAATATCTGTTCATTTTGGTTTATTTTACAATACTATGTCCTATGAAGACCTGCAAGAATTTCTTGGGTACGTTTTGCAGATCTCTAAATGTCTTTGGGCAAAAGACTTATAGAAGTCACATCTAAACTGGTTTTCTCCAGTTAATCTACAGCATGGCTTAGCATGTGTGTCCATTCAGAATTTCTCAGGGAAGGAGAAGGAGAAGGAAAGGACCACGAGAGAAATTGATTCATGCATTGAAACATATCCCCATCTTTTCTGAAAATGGCCTATCATCATATTCCTGACATTAAGCAAGTTGTCTTTGTCATTGCTGAATGTCATTTTAGGGCACAATATTATATCTGTGGAGAACTTGAACAAGTCTGAGATGGTTTAATCTGATAGTGTTCTCTTGAAATGCTGTTGATTCACTCATCTCCGGGGCCCTTCCTGTGCTTCTTAAAAAGACTTCTGATGGTGTTTTCTTGCTTGTTTGTGTTTTAAGGTCGTGCTATGATGCATTTACAGAAAACATGGCAGGAGAGAGTCAGCTGTTGGAGAAGAGGAGACAGTATCACTGTGCAGCATATAATTGTGCTATTGCTGTCATTAGTTGTGTCTTCACTGAAAGTAAATTTTATCAAGGCTTTCTTTTTACAGAAAAATCAGAAAAGGTGAGAAGCTGTTGTTGCTGTTACGAGGCTTCCAGAGCACGAGATACAAAGTGTTTTTACCTGACTGCAATAAATAAAAAAGTGAAACCTGAATGACAAGCAATTATACTAACAAACTGCACGCTGAGGCAATAGAAGGAGTGGTAGCTGACTTTCCTGCATCCTTCATGCAGTTTGAATTGCTGATGGAAGTTTTGCCATCTCTTTGAGAATGGGTGACGTACTAGTATTTACCCTGTTTTCTTTCCACTTTCAATCAATTTTCTAAATTGTGAGGAAAAAAATCCCTGTTGTTTAGGTTCTCCAGTGCTTGGAATATACTTGAATAAGAGCACATTCTTCATATAGAGCACATCCTGTGCTGTGAACTCTTCATTAGTTGAATAGCAGAATTTTCTTTAAAGTATTGATCTAGAAGAAAAAACATGCCATCATTTTCTATGTTGTACATTGATCTGTTGGGTTTTTTAAAAGAAGAAAGAGAATACATTCAAAGCAATTGTTCTTGTGTGCAGCATTATAATTTTTGTATTTCCGAAAATGCTTCGGTTTGCAGAACTTGCTGATCTTTGAAAATCTGATAGACCTGAAGCGTCAGTATACGTTTCCCATAGAAATTGAGGTGAGTGAAATTTCTGGCCTTTGGTTTTCCTGAGTGAAAAAGGAGCATGGCTTTAACTGAAAACTCTTTAGTCTCTGAAAACCAGGTCAGTTCTCACATGCAAAGAAAGGGGTTTCTGTAGGGAATAAAAAAAATGGACTAGTCCTCTACTATATTAAAATGCTTTTTCTGAGAGAAATGCAAACTTGAAATTTAGAACACACCCACCATGCACATAACTTTAACATTCCTCTTAGCATACTTACTCTGGTAATGAGTGGCTGTAGGAATAAGTATTTTGGCTGTTGTTCTCTAGCTTTAATAATAATAATTTACAACATGGGACTTCCATTCACATTAAATGGTTTCGGTAATTTTTTGGCAGTTCTGTAAATAAATGACTGTAAAGAATCTGTATTTTTAAAAAAAATTAGTTATTTAATTTTTTTTACATTGAGTGAGTAATTAAAACATTATTTCTTGCTGTTTAGGTGCCTCTGGAAAGGAAGAAGCGTTACATTGCAATTAGGAAGGAGGCCAGGGATTCAGGGAATAGCAGTCAGGGTATGAAAGTCATTTCTGACTATGAAAAAAATACTTTCTTGCCTTTCATAGTGTTTGCTGATGTGTTGCTAATTGGCTTCTACAGTGACAGGGACAAATAAGAGCATTCACTGTATTTCATCTAGCAATCAATTCCCACCCTCAAGCTTTAGTGGCAAATAAAGCCTTGTTTCTTGTAATTACCTTGATTAACAATCTATTCTTTTTTCCTACCTAGATGAACCCAAGTATTTAGCTTCTTCATCATACATGATGGATAGCAGTTTGAGTGAGGAAATGAGTCAATTTGATTTTTCTACTGGAGTCCAAGGTTTTTCTTACAGCTCCCAAGATGTTACAGCTAGCAGTGCTCGTTTCAGGAGAAAGGTAATTTAGTGATTTATGTGCTGAGAGGAAGCAAAGTTTTACACTTTCTTGCAATTGCATGTGTTTATTGGGGTTGAGAAAGAAATTTCTAGTCTCCTATATTTGTTCTACTTGGCTGAGAATGGGTCAGTCAATGGGCCACAAGGTAAGGGAGGGACTTGAGCTGTTTTCTGTCAGTCACTTTTTTTTTCCCCTTTCTTCACTCTCTACAGTTGGAGAAAAACAATGCTGTACCTTGGGTTTCTAAAGTTGAATAGTGTGAGCAGAGTCCAGCCTGAGTTGTAAAAAGGTGTCTTGTGACTTTACACTCAGGAGCATCCTGTGCAAGTCCCTTTGTGAAAGGTGTAAGCACATTCTTTCAGCTGTGAAATGAAATAATTTCTATGAGGTTCAGCTTAACTCTGCCTGTTTTCAGCAGCTGCCACACCTGTGCTGGCAGGTAGTAAGGTTGGAGTAACATAAAGTTGACGTCTCTTGGCTCAAAAAGTAAAAGATGTGCAGAGCTGGTACATATATTTGGGAGGTGTCTGTTTGAATGAGACATTTGATGTATTCCCTGTTGCACACGCTGAGTATATTCAAGTCTGTAAAATGGATAAGATCAGAATGACTCATGGCATAATTGTGATTTTAAAAAAAAATGCAATGTTGTTAATAACTGTAGCACCACTGGGTTTTTTTCAGGAGCCCACAGAATACATGGTTTTGAATGATGAGATGGAACTGGAAATGGATGAATTCAACCAACACGAGTGTATGGCTTCTATGACTACTCTGATTAAACACATGCAGAGGAAGCAGATCACACCCAAAGTGGAGGAGGCCAGTATTAACCAAAAAGTTGGCATTTTTCTACTAATGATACCAAGAAAAGGGAGTCATGATTGAATCCCTTCATTTATTCATTTTCTTGGCTATATTATAGTGAGACCAATGTGGCTTGAGCTTGTTTTTTTTTGATTTGGTAAACTTGTTTGGTCCATGAAGTGATTTGATTCTTGCTCATCTCCCTTAAATTTCAGGGGACAGTTCCAGTAGATCTTCCTCTTTGGATGAAATTTCTGCATGGCAAATTAGGAAACCCATCAGTACCATTAAATATTCGTCTCTTCATAGCAAAACTTATTGTTAATACTGAGGATGTGAGTAATCTTTATGGTCATATTTTTTTCTGTTAACAGGTTGTATTATAATATCAGACCTGTAATTCTTGCAGTATAAAATATTTCGTCAGCTGAGACTTTTGGGGCATTCACATTGAGTAGTTTGCAGTGATAAAAGAGAATGCATTTATATCCCAAAATTCCAGGTCACACCAGTATTTTGAATGCCATTTTAAGACTTTTTCTCCCAAGCTCTACTTCTGTAAGTAGAGGGTGTCCACAATATGTGTCTTCTGTAAACTACAAGTAATTTATTCCATTGATATTAGGCATGTGGTATGGCTGATTGTTTGCCATCTTTGCAGGAGTAAATATTTTTAATGGTCACAGATGAGTCTTGTGGAAACACTTGGAGCTAGATGATATTCTTCTTGCAGAAAGATACTAAGAGTAACATGTCTTTGCCTGAGAAGAAATGTTTTCTCACTCTTGTTCTTGAGTAAAGCATTCTCAACCTATTTCATGCAATGAATTTAAAGTATAATGTTCCTGTCTGAAATATTCTAAATCCAAAATTGTTGTATTTCAGAATTAATTTGAGAAACTTTATACCCATTTAATGCTACTTTCTTATTAAATCTCTCTGAAATGGGAGGGTTGATGAATGGAATGCTCTTTCAAATCCTGCAGTGACAGGTTTTCTGTGTGAGAACCATGTTATGTGGGCCCTAGTGAAATAATTAACTTTCTGTTAAATGTTTCTAAGCAGAGGTGGGAAATGTAGATATTGATAATTTTTATTTTAAAGTTACGTTAGAATTTTTGTGGCTGTAGCTTCAGAAGTTAAGCCAAGTGCTAAGAGTTGATTTAGCAGTCTTAGCTCTAATGATTCTTGAACAGCAGGTTATTGTGTAGTTAGGTAATTTGTACTTGATCACTGATTCTCCTGTTTTCCATAGGTCTTCCGGCCTTATGCAAAGCAGTGGCTTGGTCCATTGCTGCAGCTTGTTGTTTCTGGAAATAATGGAGGTGAAGGGATTCATTACATGGTGGTGGAATTAGTAGTTACAATCCTTTCCTGGGCAAGTGTAGCCACTCCCAAAGTAAGGAAATGTGAACTTCATTTTTATTATTATTGTGACTGTTTGGTAAGGAATAAGTGAGTTTGTTATTATGCACTTATAATCTTTTTGTACATCAGTCCACTGTTTCCTTTACAAATTAACTTCAAACATAGCTTGTTTACTTGCTTGCCTTCATAAAACAATATATGTCTTTGTGTTGGAGTCACTGTTTATTTTTGATGCTGTTCTTTGTAGGGGAATATTAAGGATGAGATTTTAGCTAACAGATTGCTTGAATTCTTGATGAAGAATGCCTTTCACCAAAAAAGAGCTGTGTTCAGGCACAACCTGGAAATCATAAAGACAGTTATAGAGTGTTGGAAGAGCTGTCTCACCATACCTTACAGGTAAGCATTTGGACAATGGCTTTCTTTTATCAATATTTCAAAAAGGCAAGTGAGCATTATCAAAGGAGCAGCAATAGCAGGCTTTCTGTCCCTAGAGTTGGCAGTAGAACTTCAGAACAAAGCTCTCCAAAGGTTGTGAATCAATTTGAAAAACAAGGAGAGAGACAGGGAAAACACATAGAGGATTACAACAGCAGCAGCAAAAGCAGGATTAACGCCTGCAAACACAGTTGAATTTTTGGTATTATCACTGAATGTTGGTGCACTTTTAGTAAGACTTCTATCTGCCGTGCTCAGGAATTTGTCCAGCATTTTTGTGTGTTTGCAGTTTCTTTTTAGTTGTTTGGTTTGGTTTAGTTTTTGGGGTTTTTTTTTGCAAAGATTTCTTCATTTAAGCTAGATATTTACTATTTTCTGACTGTATCCTTTCTACTGGTTTTGGTGGGTTAGATGTGTGTATATTTGTATATATACAGACAGTGAGTGATTTACAGTGTGTCTCTTTTGAGTTCATGCATATCATTGCTTTTATGTTTTTATCCAACAGTTTAATATTTGAAAAGTTTTCTAGTGGAGACCCTGATACGAAGGACAATTCGGTGGGAATTCAGCTGCTGGGAATTGTTCTTGCTAACAATTTGCCACCCTTTGACCCAAAGTGTGAAATAGATGGTGTCAGGTGAGAAATGCATGTTATTTGTGAATGATTTTGAAAAAAGCTTAAGCCAAAGATAGAGTCTAATTTGTCAGCATGAAGTACAGGAACTGGATTGCTTGTTTATGGTCCCATCATCCCTTTGCTATCATCTGTCAGATGTAATGCTTTTCTAGCTGGAAACTGCAGGCCATATTTATTTTGGAAAATATCTAGAAAGATATAAGCTTTTTTACAGTGGGCCCCAGTGTTGCAGTTTCATGGGAATTGCAGAGTCAGGAATTGCCAAAGCAGGGATTTGAGACCTTGCAAGTGGAAAATCCATGATGTGCTGTTCTCCTAGGCAGCTCAAGTGAGGTTTTTTGTTTCAGTTTAAATTTCCATGCTGGAGTAGTGGCTTACAGCAGGTCTACCTTTTGTGTTAGGTACTTTCAGGCTTTGACCAGCAACATGGGCTTACTAAAGTATAAAGAAGTTTATGCAGCTGCAGCAGAAGTGTTGGGACTTGCTCTTCAGTACCTTGCTGAGAGAGAAAATGTAAGTGAACAGTGTTGTGTGTTTGGCCATTCCTGTCTTAATTTTATGTTCATCTTTTATATGGCTACACAATTCAGCTCCAAAAATGAGTGTATTTAAAACTCAACAGTCTGTAACAGTCTGTAATGATCTAATAGATTGAGTTAAAGGTTTAAACTGCTAGCTCAAGAGCAAAAGAATTTAAATGAAGACTAATTGCAGAGTTTTTGCCTTGCTTTTTGGAGCTGAGAATGGATGATCTTGTTCTTGAGGCTTCGTTCAGTTTTTGCCAACCAGTAACACTAGTATGGTACATTTTTAAGTTGGGATTTTTTTACGAGAAAAAAACCCCAGCAAGTTGGGAGGTTTGGAACTACCTTTTGAATATCTCTAGCTGAGGATGTTTAATAACTTGCAAGTTTTGATGTAAAATTTAAAGGTACTGTATTAAACTTTGAATCCAGTTATTTTATAGGTAGTAGATCAGGTGAATGTAAAAATGTTACTCACCAAATCCTGGAGTACTGGAGCTAGGGGATAGTGCTTGATGATCACAGAAATCAGTTTGAGAGAGATGCTAGGAGTACTTCTTTACACAACAATTTGCAAACTTCCAGAACTGGGTTGCCAGAAATTCTAGGAGTAAGTAGCATCAGCAGGTTCAAAGAGCATTTGGGCAAATTCATGCACAAAAAAATATCATAAATGGACTCTGAAAACAACAGACAACGATGTACACTCTAAGATCCCTAATCTAATGATAAATGCATGTTGGGTTGTATGAGAGAAACAGAGGACAAAGTGCAGCCAGAATCATGTGTTCTTGCTAAATATCATTCTGCAGCTGCTACTGGAGATAAAAATACCAAGATATTGACTAGGTGGAGTATTACTCTGACCTTGTAGGTTATTCTCACTTCTCTTCCTATTAGTCTTACTTCTTTCCCATTTAATTGCATTCTGGTTGTTCTTCCACAGTTCGTACAGCATGTTTTGTTAATCTTCATTAGTCTTCTCTTTCACAGTCTTTTTTATTCATTCATTGGAAATCTATACTGAACAAGAAGCCACTTATTATTTATATAAGTACACTAAGCAACTTGTGTTTAAAGTGAAGGTGTTGGTTCCAAACCAACCAAAGGAAGCTCACAAGTGTATTGTTTAAGCAGCAATCCTGTTTCAGTGAGGCAGAGCTGTACAGGAATATGAACCACCATAAATGTGAAGATGAGTTGGGTGGATCTTGACTAGCAAAACGCACTAGAAACAAACAGTACAGCAGCAGAACTGTGTGTCATTAAGGTGATTACGAGTTTCATGGCTATCCTTGTCTTACTGTCTTTCTCACTTCCAGGTACTTGAAGATCCAGTTTATGATTGTGTCATAAGGCAATTAAAACATCATCAGAACACCCAACATGATAAGTTTATTCAATGCTTGAATAAAATTGTCAAGAATTTTCCACCTCTTGCTGACAGGTATGTTATGGTCTATGTGGTATGTTGATTTGAGATCTAGAGGAATAATAGAAAATAACTTGCTTTTCTCTGTGGGCTTCTGGTTATGTTAAGGTTTATGAATGCAGTATTCTTTTTGATACCCAAACTTCATGGTGTGATGAAAACCTATTGTCTGGAAGTAATAATGTGTCGGGCTGAAGAAGTTCCTGATCTCCACTTGCAGTTAAAGAGTAAAGACTTTATCCAGCTCATGAATCATAGGTAAGTGATCATGTGATTACATATATGGAGGCATAGTCCAAATTTCTCGGTAACCTTTTCTGTGCTACCCACAACATTTTTACATTCAGAAGCATTTATAATTCATGTTCACTTTTTGGTCAGTGGTCTCTTGACTTAAACTAATGTAATCTGGGCGTTAAGTGTTAGGATAATTAGCTTGGTTAAAACCAAGCAAAAGCCCCTAAACAGCATTAAGGTGAGACACCACTGGGATGTCAGTTTTTTGAAGCATGTATTAGTTTAGATATATTCTTATTCTTAGGTTGAACTCAAAATTATTTACCTGAAGCCCCTTATGCAAAACCAAATATCATTGCTAAAACATAAACTGATCATCTGATTCTGTGTGTAGCAGTGAAGACATAAGTAATATAACTGTTCTTTTTTTTTTCCCCCTCTCTTTTTAGGGATGATGAAAGACAAAGGGTTTGTTTGGATATAGTGCACAAGATGCTGCCTAAGCTAAAACCACCAGAACTGAAGGAACTTCTCCCTGGAGTGAGAGAGTTCATTTCTCACCCTTCTGTAATATGTCGACAGCGCATGTATGATATTCTGATGTGGATTTATGATAATTACAGGTGTGTATTAACTGCAGGTGTTGTCTTTCACTGGTTTGTCACAGGCACAGTGAAAATGTTTGTAACAGTCTTCCAACTTCACATCTCTCAGTGCAAGACTTTTCCCAGTTCTCAGAAGAGTAGAGTCTGTTGTTTGCTTAAGCAGCTCTGGCCTTTGTTGACAATTTTATCACTTCCATGAAGTGATAAACTTCAGCCAGACCTAGGATCTTGCATCACCACAGCGTGATGGCATAAAAGGTTTCAGCTTTGATACTCACACTTTTTTCCCTTGTTGCCAGAATTTGTAACTAGTAAAAATTTTACAATTAAGAAATTTGCTTGTAGATTGAAGGTGTATTAAGGCACTTGGGCATGATCTGGATCCCTTCAGTCTAGTAGTAAAAGTATGTTCTTTCTGTTTGACACCTTAGAGTAGGGAACAGGCACATACTCAGTTTGATGAGCAGGTTGCTGTTGGATCATCTTAGTTGGGCTTTATTATGTGCTTTTCCCCAAGATAGCTATTTGAATGGGCAGTTACTGTGAAGAAAAAGCACAGGCAATTTTTACTCCAGTGTCACTTGGGAAAAGCAAATTCTCTGCTTTTTTTCAGTTTCAACCTTGCAAGCTCAGAATTACTTCTGTTTGGCCTTTATAATAAATACCTAACATATTACTTAGCTTTCTGATTATTTCTTTTCTAAGTTTGGGAGATAAAAAGCATTTATGGCAATGAAGACCTTACGTAATGAAAAAAATGTAGTGCTGTCGTGCCAAGTTGAGATTTTTGAGAAGGGTGTATTCCTTTTCTTTTGCTGTGGATCATTTGAGAGAAGTCATTAAGAGGCATTTTTCTTCTGCCATCAGTGATCCTGAAAGTCAAGCAGATGATGATTCTCAGGAGGTACTCAAAGTGGCAAAAGAAGTGCTGCTTCAAGGGCTAATTGATGAGAATGCTGAACTGCAGTGAGTAAACCCTGTTGTCTTGAAAGAACAAATGCTTACATTGCTCTTACTTTCTTTATAGCAAAAGAGTTGATCCTTGGAGGTTTTTAAGTATATCAATATAAAAGGGTAACGGTGAGGTAACACTATTTCCTTTTCTTCCAATAAGTTAATGTATAAAATTGTAAGTGAAGCACAGAATTTTGAACAAACTTTGAAGCCAAGGGAAAGGTGTTTCACTGTGCTAAACCTAATTCTGCATTAGTGTTTCTGACTTTTTGAACAGGGAGGACCTTGCTAGACACAGACACACAATAATAGATTGAATGTTGGAGGATGTTGAATTTTGTAAACTTTTTTTGGTGAAGCAGAAGTTAGAATAAGAGGTCTTTGTGCTTACTTATCCACCCATAGCACTTCTCAAGAGGAAAGTAACTTAACAGAAATATTTTTTTCAGAATAAACCTTTATTATCAGTTGAATGGCACAGAGCATGGTAGATGAGTGAGGAATTTGGTGTAATTCAATGGAAGATCCAGGGCATGAATGTGTTAGTTGAAAGCTTTAAAAAAATCTGGTTGGGTTTTTTTTTTTTTTAACTTGGCTTTTTTGGAAGTGTGTTTTTTCTGTTTGCAGGTTACCAAGAATAACTTGATTCCTTGCCCTTACAGATTAATTGTTAGGAATTTTTGGAGCGATGAGACAAGGTTACCCACAAATACTCTGGATCGCATGCTGTCATTGCTAAATTCCTTATATTCCACCAAGATTGAAACACAGTACTTGAGTCTAATCACAAATTTTCTGCTTGAAATGACTAGCAAGAGCCCGGATTATTCCAGGAAAATATTTGAGCATCCACTATCTGAATGCAAATTTCAGGTGAATTGTGTTTTCCTATGTGCAACCATGTGACAAATTCTGTTCCTTAATGTAGTTACTGCTTGGATGGGAGTGGCATAATGAAGGAGATTTTTTAAAGTGTTTTGTGCTCCATATTTAACAGCTGCAACATTCATGAGTTATGCACAGTATCAGAAGTCTGATGATATTGCAGAGGCAGTAATTTTACTTTCTTTTCAGAAAAAGAAATATTTAATTAAAATAATTATATATACCAAGTATAGCTGATATGTAGAGTACTGAAGTATATAAAAAAAGAGGGTAGTGGAGAGAAGCACCATCAGCTGTAGAAAAATTGTGAAGAAGCAGAACACTGCTGCAAGTGCTGTAAGTCAGTCCTCAACTGACCAGTCCAAATTAGTGAGCTCTTTTGCTGAGCTATGGAGAACTTCTATGTGTTTGTGTTTGTTGGGCCTTTTTTTATAGTCAAGTTCTGCCCATGTACCTGGGATGATGTTCTGAATTCTGTACTGTAATTTCTGCTCTCCTGACTCAAGGAAGGAAGGCAAAAAGCCTCCATTCTTACTGTTCTTATTAAAATCTCCTGTTGTCCATAGGACTTTGTGATTGATTCCAGCTGGCGTTATCGAAGTACTGTGCTCACACCTATGTTTGTGGAGACTCAAGCTTCTCAGAGTATCCACAGGAATTTGTCACAAGAAAGATCCCTTTCTCCTTCTGGGTCAGTCGGTGGTCAAGTGAGGGCTACCCAACGGCAGTATGAATTTACACCTACACAGCATGCCAGTAAGTCCTGACCAGTATCTTCTCAAAATTTCTTGTTTGCTACAGGAATTATTTCATTTCTGTTGCATGCAAATTTTTAATATGAAAGTGTAAATACAGTTAATATCTTGTTTTCAAGGGTTTTTGTCCTGTGAAAAAACATCAAGTCACATTTTTATTAGTCTCATATATATTTTATGTTCTGCCTAATGTAAAAGAAGTTTAGTTCTTACCTGATAGCTTGAAATCTTTACTCCCTGTAAACACTGGGAATTTTATTTTTGGGAGAGAAAAATTGCTGGCTCACAGATGTTTTCACTTGACTTATATGTGCATATATAGGAGCTTTTTTGCATTTTTTTTACAGGTGGTAGAAGTTCTTTTAATTGGCTAACTGGAAATAGCATTGACACATTGGCAGAATATACAGTTCCTTCATCCTCTGAATCCTTGTCTTCATCCATGCTGTTGGTTAGCAAACGGAGTGAAAAATTTAAACAAGCAGCCTATAAACCAGTGGGGCCAGATTTTGGGAAGAAGAGGCTGGGTTTGCCTGGAGATGAGGTGGACAGCAAAACTAAAGGTCTGTAAGCCTTATCTTGCAATTTCTATATAATTAGTACATTTTTACAGACCATCTTTGTCAGTTGTTTGGCTGGCAGTCTGCTGTCTTGGAAAAGACATTCTAATTGAGGTTCACCTTGAGCAATTTTGTTTCCAGGAGTGTGTGAAGATACATAATATGTGGCAAAAAGCTAGGGTTGTGCTAGGAATTGTAAAATTACATGTTGCTAGAAGAAAGAACTGACTGCATAAGAAGCCAGTCAGTGTGATCTTTGCATTCCTTCCGCTGCCTAAGATGATTGTAGCATAAATGTCAGACAGTTCTGTCCCTTCTGTGTTAAATTTAACTGCTTATCTCCTTATACATAATTTTCCAAACCATTTCAGCTGTGCTGACATGATCTACAGCATATTACAGTCTGTCATTAGAATTACTTGCTATTTTCTGAGGATCCTCCTTCATCCACTCAGTCAATAACTGCAGAATATCAGTACTGTTCTGGTGTGGCTTAGGCTCCTTCTACCCGTTTAACCCTTGTCTACTTTGTCATTAAAATTTTGGCTGAAAGAAAGAGATTAGGCGTTTAGGCAAAGAGCTATAATGATCGACCGTTTAAATACCTGAGAGGCATTTCCAGGCAGTTTTCAATGGACTATGCTAAATAGGTCAGTCTACCTTCCAGTCAGTCCCTGGTGTTCTACCAGGAAACCACCAGTTAGAGTGTTATGTTTTTGTTTGCTCACTCTTCTTTGCTAGGAAATGGACTGAACAATCTGTTAAGTGGCCTTTCTCTGTGAGTGTCCTGAGCAGGAGTTGATCCAGTGACAGTTCTGTAGTCATAACTTAAAAAATATAGTGCAGTATTATTATTACCTGATCTTTGAATATTTAGCACCTCTAGTATGTAGAGCATATACTTCATGGAATATAGTGCAAATGCCATGCTTACCTTTGAGAGCTTATAATAAATTTGTCATATGGGGCATATTTGTTTATGAATTTTAGTGCTTTTTTCCAGTACAATAGTTTGACCTTTATACTTCATCCATGTGCCTGAAGTTTCTACGTAAGTGCTTATTACCTCTTCTCCTAAGAGCAACTGGATTTGTTTTAGTTTGATATCTTGTTGAAAGTCTTTGCATTGAGTTGTTGTCTAGGAAACTTAGGAGATTAGCTGGTAAACTAGAAAGTACAGAGATGATGTTTGTCATTATATGAGGTTCTTGCCTTAAATCTGAAGATTGCATGAGAAAGGAAAAGCTGTCAACATGATCATATGTTCCCTAGGTATAGAAGAACGAGCAGAAATTCTAAGACTGAGGAGACGTTTCTTGAAGGACCAAGACAAACTCAGTCTGATTTATGCTAGAAAGAGTCTGGCTGAACAGAAAAGAGAAAAGGTTTGTCAATGCAAATAAGTGTAAAATCTTAAGTTTGAATGCAATTTGCAGTTTTGTACTTCATCTCTAGAGATGACTTTGTAAAGAAAGGGTAGGTGTAAGGTACTGTTGCTGCTTTAAGAGCTTTTGAAGGTTTAATTGGGAAATTATGATGTTTACATACTTCAAGCTAAATGATGTTATTTGGCATGAGTGAGAAAAGAGCTGTATGATAGCACTTCCAGTCTACCACTTGGTGGGCATGAAGTGATTTTATATGATGGAGCCTCAAACAGCTATGGGAAGCTCTTTACATTTGTCATTCTGGAAACTAGGAGCCTTGAAGCTACTATGCACTGCAGAAATAATTGGAGAACTGAAGGTGAACTCAAAAATGTGATACAGCTGATGGACTAGCTGGAACTGTTTTGAACTTTTAACCTGAGGGAATGTCAGTAATAATCATTTACTGAGTGTTTATCAAGTCCAGAAACTTAGTACTTTGTGGCTTTCCTGGTTGTGTTACATACTTAGAATGAATCTAAGTATTTTTAAGCTCTGTAAGTGTTTCAGAGGTTCAGGTTACTAAAATATTACACACATTATCATCCAAAAATGATAGCAGTTAGATCAAGGGAACCCAGGATTGAGATCTACCAGTTTGAGACACTCTTGTAATTCTTTGCAGCTGCAGACAACTGTGTAAACAGAACTTATGTCTGGAAGAACCACACAAGCACCTATTTTAGCCAATTTATATTTACTTGCAGGCTAAAGCTACCATTTCCTCCCACCCTGCAATAGAGAACCTGTAAATGCATTCTGTATGGCAGTCCAGAATACAGCCAACAAAATCCCCTGTGATATTCCACAGTAAAAGACCAGAGGAGACTATGAATGCTGTCAGGATCCCTTAAGCTTTTCAAGAGATTTGTTGCATGTAAACACATATGGAACTCTATGGCTTGCATTAATACTATAGCTGATGGGGCAAACCAAGAAAAACTAGATCCTGAGCAAGAGATTATTTGGAAATAGCCTTAGCAAAGTCCTAATTTTTCACAGTATATTTCTATTTAAAGGTTTCTGAAAAGCATCCCTTTAAAGTTCTGTATAAGAAAAATGAGCTCAAGCAGCAAAATTATGAAGAGTTTACGGAAGCAAAAATATATCTTCAAGCTTCCTTCTGTTTTCCCTTTCCATTTTACCAGTGTAAATATTCACCCATTGCCTTCTGGTTTAATTAGTAATGGCAGTAGTTAAAAATAAAATCCCAGCCTCTAAACTTACTAATGGTTTTCTTATAATGTGCTACAAAAAAGAAGAAAGGCAAAGGAAGAGAGGTTTTGTTTATATTTGGTAATAGCTCTTGTTCAATTTGAAAGTACTGATTTAAGCCTCAGCAAAAGGCAGGGCAGCTATTTAACAACTGCAGTTTACAACAGCTTTATTACAGTTTGGTTTAAGTTTTACTAGACTCAAAGGATTGTTAGGGTTGAAAATGACCTCTAAGATCATTGAGTCCAACCATTAACCTCACATCACTGTGTTCACCACTAAATTGTATTGCCAAGTGCCACATGCACATGTCTTTTAAACACTTCCAGTGATGGTGTTTCCATCGCTTCCCTGGGCACCTTGTTCTAGTGCCTGGCTACCCTTTCAGTGAAAAAATTTTCATCATACCTAGTTTAAACCACTCCTGGCACAGCTTGAAGCTATTTCCTCTTGTCCTATCACTTGCTACTTGAGAGAAGAGACCAACCCCCACCTCACTACAACCTCCTTTCAGGTAGTTATAGAGAGCAATAAGGTCTCCTCTTAGCCTTCTTTTTTCCAGGCTAAACAACCTCAGATGCTTCCATAAATGATAGAATGTGTGACCTGATGAACACCTCTGCCAGCTCCCGTGGTACCCTTCAGTGGATCCCATCCAGCCCCATAGACTTGTGTGTCTAAGCTGTTAGCAGGTTGCTGACCATTTCCCATTGAATTATAGTTGTAGAGAGTGATTGGGTCCCTGCTGAGTTGCCTTCTTTTCTCCAGGATAAACAAACCCAGCTTCCTCAGCCATTCATCATATGACTGGTGCTCCAGACACTTCACCAAGCTCCATTGCCCTTCTCTGCACCTCAGTGTCTTTCTTGCAGTGAGGGGCCTAGAACTGAACACAGGATTTGAGGTGTGGCCTCACCAGTGTTACAAGCCAGGATAACACTGGCCTTTTTGGCCCCTCTGGACACACTGCTGGCCCATGTCCAGCCAGCTGTTGACCTGCACCCCCAGGTCATTTCCTACCAGGCAGCTGCCCAGCCACTCTTCCCCAAGCCTGTAGCCTTGCATGAAATGATTGTGACCCAAAACAATCAGTTTTCCAGGTTTGTTCATCTTCCCCTCCCAATCCCACTGTGTGAAATAAAACACACTAGTTTTAGGAACTTAATTTTACTTTGCGCCTGGGCCAGGCTGAGAATCATCATATTATGGACTACTGTGGCTCAGCTGACAGGCAGTAACTTACTTAACCGTAGCAGCTCACTAGCTGTCAGTCAGTCATAATCATTCTCTTTGAAAGTAGCTTCAATACTGCCTTTATGGAAGCAAGGTCTGCAAGGCATTAATATTAAAGTTAAAGGCTGAAGTAAGTCTATCAACAAGACTTTGCAATTTTTAATTGACTAAGGTAATTTTGCATTTAAGCATATTACAGCTTCATAGTAAATGTCTTTGTCTACTAAGCATGGCAGAAGTTTATAAAATATTTTAAAAATGCTCTTGTTTATTTTTTCTTATCTAGATACAGCTCTAAGTAATATGATTATTGTCTTTTTAACATGAGCAATGCATTTCAGGAGATGAAATCTGAGCTGAAGATGAAGCAGGATGCCCAGGTTACTTTGTACAGAAGTTACCGAGTAGGAGACCTTCCTGACATCCAGATTGAATACTGCAGTCTCATTGCCCCTCTGCAGGGCCTTGCCCAGGTCTGTCTGCTTTGGAAGGGTCATTTGTGAAGTTTTCTGTTCCTGAAAGGAAAATTACTTGTAGTTGGGCAGCTGCTTTCAGACTTGATTTGCTGTTTTGTAGTCTGCCACTCTGATAGGCGTTTAAAGAGTCTGTTTTGAGGGAGTGTTTCTCCTACCCCTGTGCTGGTGCAGTGATGAGAGAAGAGGCCTTGTATCTTGCCTCCCCTGAGTAGTTTAGGCCCTGATACATCAGGTGCTGTTCATTGCCTCTGGGTTCCTCTGCTTGAGAAAGTTGATCATGGTCTTTACGGACATTATTGCAAAAGTCATCTCACTGTACAGTAACGAAACAGTAATTTCTGTTCTATTATATGGATGTAACAGAGCTGTAAAAATACAAATGAACTTACTGTTACTAAGACTGGACTCAGACTACTTAGTAAAGCTGATCCAATATTCATTTTTCCTACCCAAGAGTGTTAGAAACTGTAGACTGAACTGAAAACCGAATCCCATTTTACAGTCTTTGTGAAGTCACAGTCTTCCTGATCACCTTTGTATTTCATTTCTTTTGATGGTTCCTTATCTCTGTGTAAAGGGAGGAAGTAGCACATTCATCAGTTATCTAAATAGCATTAGATAAAGAGTTAGACCAAATTCCAGGCTCATGATAGACCAGGATGCATAGGATTATGTTACACAGACAAGTGTGTTTCAGGGTTGAAAAAATGCCTTAAATCTCAGATTAAATTGTCTGTCTGTCCAGTCTGTCTCTGTTAGCTGCCTCAATGTTAGGTCCAAGTCTTCTTATACACTGATGTCTTCTGTTTTTTCCTGAAACCCTCTTCATGGCCTGTGGTGTCCATAAGATGATATTGAGTTCCTGTTACAGGAATTGTGAGTGTGTGAAAATTGTAAATGCCACCCTCTCCACCAACATCTGGCCCGAAACCTACATTGTCTTGGAGTTTCTTTATGTAGAAGAATTAAGATGGGATTTGAATGGGTAGTACAGTAATTCCCAGCACAGGTGAAATGCATGCCAGACTAATTAGTGCACTCCCAAAGAGTGTCCACATAGCAATTAAGTACAGAGTATGTTGTACCTTTTAATTTTATTAATTAGTCTTTTGTGTCCAGCAAAATTCAGTGACCTTACTGCTTTTGTTGTCATTTGCAGAAAGATCCAACATTTGCCAAGCAGCTTTTCAGCAGTTTGTTTAATGGAATTTTTCATGAGGTAGAAAAATCTAAGTCTCCTTCTGAGAAAAACGCTGTCGTCCAGAAGCTGCTGAATGACTTCAATAATGTCCTCAGTATGAGCATGTCATACTTTCCACCATTCATTGCCTGCATCCAGGTAAATCCTGCTATATGGCGTGAAGGTAACTGAATATGATGCCTTCAAATGTGTGATAAATTCAGGGGTAGTGAAGGTCAAATACTGTCACTGAAGTTTAGACAGAGATGGAAAGACAATTGTTAACCAGATGGGTATTTCAAGTGACACTTGTCAAGGTGAACAAGAGTTTGGTCTCTTCTCCTGGACAACTAGCAGTGGGACAAGAAGGGAACAGACTCAAGGTCTGCCAGGGGAGGTTTAGGTTGGATATTAGGAGGAGGTTTTTTATGGAAAGAATGGGCTGCCTGGGGAGGTGGTGGATTCACCATCCCTGGAGGTTTTCAAGATGAGACTGGATATGGCACTTAGTGACATCTTTGAGGTCTCTTCCAACTTGGCTGATTATGTGATTCGTGCCTGTGAACTGATTTTTCAAGGTTTCTGTGATTTCTGATCTGTAGACTCTGAGTCACCTTTTAATGTTTCGATTGCATCACTAACAAGAAGAGATTTGGTTTTAAATGAGAGCCATTTCAGTTGAAATGAGAATTGAGAACAATCAAAAGGGTTAGGTGGGTGTCATGTGCTTATTTGTCTGTTTCTGGGAAGTGCTTACTAAGGAATTCTTTGATGTCTTGAGGATATCAGTAGTTGTCATACTGTTGTTAGCCTCTTACTTATTTTTTTCAAAACAGTCCTCTGAAGTAGTTGTCTGGGGTTTTTCAGTAGTGAGGGAAAAGGACTCACTCACACCAAAGGGTGAGTGGGTGCACCACAGTTGTTTCACTGGAAAGGAAAGAAGCGTTTCTGCTATGAGAATATACTGACCTGGAATAGATTGTGAATTTCATCTTGTAACCTGGTTTTCAGGGAGATTAAAAAAACTTGTCCAAGCACCTGTTACATACTAATTGTCACTGTATTTAATGTTTCTTGTCAACCATGTTGATCTTAATGTTGTGTCTGATTCGCAGCTCTCCAGAGAATCTTTTTTTGAGTGGCAGCTTATTTTTTGTTATGGAAATTTAAATACTCTGTGACAGTAGGTGTCATTCGTAATACAGGAGAAATGTCTAGTTTGGACTAGCTTTGTAAACAGTGACAAGCTTTGCTTCTTAGTACTTGTATTTACGCATCTGAAAAAATGTAATTTCTTGTTTACTTTTTTTCTGTGCAGCTGCATAAAAGGTCGAATACTATGGGGATTTTTCTGGGCTGTCTTGGTATTTTTCAAGCCAGCATCTCACAATAGCTGTGTGTTAATATTCCCTCTTGACCTTGCATTTGTTGGTCCTCTGTCTTGTTACTACTATTTTTATTGAATTGCACTGTTGTATTAGGCTACCTTTTTTTCTGAATAGACAAAATGAAGGCTCAAAACACAGGTAAGCTAAAATCATCAAAAATAAGTCTTCATAAGAGCAATAAGAGGATCTCATTGCCATCTTCATTGGTAACAAAAGAACAACAGCCTGTGTATTTCAGCATCCTGCAGTGAGAGGAAGTCTATTCCCCAACAGGGAATAGAGTTCATATTGATCAAGAGAGCCAGCTGGGAGAGGGTGAGACCACATAGTGCCAAGGCTTGGCCATTTGGAAATACAGCTTCTGTTTCCTGTACACCAATGGTATAATAAATAGTGGCTGATTTCAGAAATTCTCCTACTTCACTGCTGTTTCCTTCTTGTTGTTTGACTTTTCAATTTTCTACAGGTTCAAGTCCCATCAGGAGGGTAACTTGGTGGCAAAAATCCTGGTTTTGTCTACACATATAATCTTAAAATTGACTATGAAGCTCTGGGATTTGTTTTCAGGATTAATTAACTAACTGAAATACTTAAAGAAGTTAAAAAACACAACAAAAGCTTACTTAGACTCCATAGAGGTGTTTGGCCTCTGAAGAACATGTAACTGCCTTATAAATGCCTGACTTTAGCTGTCAGGCCAGCTTGGATACCATTCACCCTCATCTCTGAACATGTGGTGCAAGTAAAGACACAGCACATTGCATATGGGGCAGGGAACATACCCTCTGCTTTCAGAAGATAAGTGATCAAATGGTCACTAAAATAAATGTAAGAGAAAGATACCCCCTTTGATGTGGGACAATGTCTATAAATTTGGAGTTTGGGAGGATATTCATTCTTTGGACATACTGTTACATTTGCACAGTTCTTACACTTTTTCCTATGCTAAGAGAAAGGGCTTTTGGTCTTAGCTTAGCAAAGCTATTCTTAAGTTTTTAGATTGTGCAGATGACACTGTGTTCCTGACATAACCCCTAAAAGCTGGCAGTCAAGGAATGTGTGCCTCCACATAGGATTGTCTGGGGCATGTGTGCAGCTTTGATAAACTGCTAGTTGAAATTGCCTGAATAGTAGATGAAATAAATATGCTAACCCCTCATTGGGATCTGCCTGCTATGTTACTTAGGAAGCTACAAGAAGTTGTGATTTTTTTCCCCTTCTTTTTATTGAGTACAAGTTTATTAGTGAGAGAGTCTCAGCTATGCAAACTGTGTCATGAGTTTGCTTATGCCAGGTGCCTGATTTATCACATCATGTAGCTTGGTTGTTCTCAGTCTTCTGTGCCCATTTCCAAGCAGTGATTTCTTTTCACATAGTATTCTTGAACATACTGTGTTGCAAGAATCAAACTTTAATTTTTGGTCTAAAACTTGGCGCTGTTTCTTTTAATGAAGGTCTTCCATGTTGTAGATTATTTTTTCTTCCTGTTTATTAAGGTATTATTGCCACTTTTCTTCAGGTTCTTAAATGGCGAAGAAAAAAATCCAACACTGGCTTTAATAAACATTCTACTTTCTTGATATATTTGTCTGTAATTAGGGCAGTGATTTAAGTATTTTAAAAAAAGCTTCAAGTAAACAAGAATGTTTATCCCTGAAAAAGTGGTTATTGTCCGTATTTGGACTAGTGATAAAGGTATGCTAGAGATACTGTCATGTCTTTAAATCATGCAGGACTAGATGAATTACTAGGAAGCTGACTAAAACTGGCTAAGTGTGTGGATAGAAACCCTCCAGCTCAGAGAAGACATCATGGTTAAGCCTTTGGATTATGGCAGGGAG
>NW_008653151.1:58280-76453 GCF_000695815.1 Acanthisitta chloris
GAAATGCAGCTGCTATGTAGCAGTCACCATTCTGCCAAGAAACACAGGGAAAGATTCAGGCTGTCAATGTGTCTGTCCACCTCTCTCCCACTTCCTCAGTCTTTCTGTCTAGAGAATTGTCCCATGTCTTGGAGACAGACAGAGTAGGTGGGGTTATTCTGTACTGTTCTGTGTCCGAAGAGCAACAGCACAGAAGGAAAAGATTCCAGTTTTCCTAGAGTTGGGAACTTCTGGAGACCTAATGGCTTGTTTCCAAAGCTTGCACTGTAAGAAAAGGGTGGTGACCTGTATAAGGTAACCCTCGGTAGAGTTTTAGACCAAGTTAGACAACCTGTTGTTTTGTTTTATTTCATAGGAAATGAGTTACCAGCACAGAGAACTACTAGAACTGGATTCGGCTAACGTGAGCACGAGCTGCCTTGCAAGTTTGCAGCAGCCAGTGGGCATTCTTCTTCTGGAGCATGCCTTGATGACTCTGTCCCCTGCAGAGGAGCCCCCGTCCAAGCGGATGCGTGGGAGGACAGAGCTTCCTCCAGATGTGATCAGATGGATTGAACTTGCTAAGTAAATTCTTGTTTGAGACAATTTACTCCCGTTTAGGTTTGTCATGTGAAGAACTCTGCCTTTATGGCTTACGGGGTTTCTGTTTTAGTCTTTTTGTCTTTTAGAATTAGATACGCTTTTAGTTTCTTCTCAGTTAATTACTGTCTTTCAGTTAGAGCAGTTAGACATAACATCTGTGGACTCTGATGATGCTATCAGACTGCTGAAAAACGTCTTGCCCATAGCTTTTCAGCTGCAGGAGTTGTTGCATTACCCTACAAGATGAGGTTTATGTAGTTAAGTATGTATTTCTGATCTTATATAAAAATATTTTTTTCAATTCCCAATTACGAGCCGATAATTTTACTGCTTATTGAATTGATATTTCTTGAATAGCTTCTGTTTGCATTAAGAAACATCTGTTCAATTAATTAAAAGATTTTTTTCTCTTCAATTTCACTAGGCTCTACCGATCTCTTGGGGAGTATGATGTCCTTCGTGGCATTTTCAGTGGTAAGATTGGGACTAAGGAACTTACACGGAAAGCATTGTTGGCAGAAGCAAGGAGCGATTATGCTGAAGCAGCTAAATGTTATGATGAGGTAAAATGTCAGCAAGATTTTTAGGGTTTTTTTCATAAATTTTTCATTACTTAAAACTAATCAGTCAAAACTAAGCATTCTGAGAAGCAGCATATTGTTTAAAATGTCCTTGTGTTTTATTTGATTGATGGTTCAGTCTGTAAAGACATGGGAACAGATGAGCAGTCACAACAGAACAGTAGACATGTTGCTTCTTTTACTGTTTGTTCCAAAACTTCACATGTGCAATTATCTAGGCAGACAATTAAGACAGCGTGGGCACACTGCAACCCTAAGAGAGCAAACTGCATGTGTTCATGGCAAGGAAAATCAGATCCCGAGTTAAGGATCTCTAACCTTCTTTTAAAGTGTTCACTCTTTAAAAATTCAAGTTTGCTAAAGATAACTACCTGAAATTAATTTATATATAAACACTGACAAGGTTGAATTTTCTGCATTTAATGTTACTGTCACACTCTGGTAAATGGATAGATATTTATAGGAGACAGTGACTTAGAATTGAAGCTAGTGTCAGATTCCAGCTGAGAACCTTTCTCTCCCTGTCTTCCCCCACACGTTCATTCCCAAGGCACTCTCTAAAGAAGACTGGCAAGATGAAGAGCCAACAGAAGCAGAGAAGGACTTCTGGGAACTCGCATCTCTGGAATGCTATGACCACCTCACAGAGTGGAAAGCTCTGGAATATTGTGCTACCATTAATATTGATAGTGGAAAACCTCCAGACCTAAGCAAAACATGGGATGATCCATTTTTTCAGGTTTTTATAAATTACTTCATTGATACTGCACTATTTCTCAGCAGGGATATGCTACAGTATTGTGATTGTGGGTGAAAATCGATTGCATTATTTGGGTTGCTTTAGCATGGAAATGAGCAGAAAGTGATGTATAAAAATAGTTGAAGCAATTGCTTCTGCTATTTTTATGAAGTTTAATTTTCACCTCAAGTCTACAGCTGATGCTGTAGGACCAGCTTTATCAGCACTTTCTTCCTTTTGCAGTCTTTTAGTTGCTTTTACAGGTTTTGTTTCCTGTTTTAAGAATTACCAAACCACTGGTTTTGAAACTGGTAGAATTTGCTAACAACTTCTTCAGCTATCAGAAAATGCTGCTGTGATTTGTTTGCAAATTAGAATTTGTCTGAAGGAAAAACATTTAAGAAGACCTTTCAAAATTCTTATATTTATTTGATCTGCCACTGATAATAAAGAAAAATGTTCCATTCCTAGAAATAAAGACTGTATTTTCACCTTGTAGGAGACATATCTGCCCTATATAATACGCAGTAAGTTGAAGTTACTGCTCAATGGGGAAAATGACCAGACTTTGCTGACCTTTATTGATGAGGCAATGAAGACAGAACAGAAGAAAGCCATTATAGAAATGCATTACAGCCAAGAGCTTAGCCTCCTTTACATCCTGCAAGATGATTTTGACAGAGCCAAATATTACATTAGCAATAGCATGCAGATCTTCATGCAGGTAACAATCTCTGCTATCTCTGCTATGATTTTTCTGCATAAACTCCTTAGCAATGAAACTGTTGTTGCTATTGCTGCTGCTGGATTATACTCTCAAGAGAAACACTTGCTCAAATAAAATGAAATCTAGTTGCCTTCCATACCATGTGACAAAACTTTCCCTTGAATTCACTGCTTGCAGTGATGAGAGGTAAGCGAGCCAGTAGAGTGCATCTCCCCATTTTAATTTGTTTTCTTATTCTGATTTAATGTTTTAGAAGTTTTAAAGAGTAATTTTTTGTGCAGATAATAGAAGTTTTATTTCATTCATCTTTTCAGAAGCCTCCTGTCCCCAGAAGAAACTTGAAAGGAATATTGCATTGAGAAATTACAGGTTCCATCCATTATCAAGTTTTGATTAGACTGTGGGACTTGGCTAAAACCTAGGATAGGGATTGCAGCTAGAATACGCCTCTGTGCTTGTACAAAGCAGAGTTGCTCTCTGATTACAGGCTGATAAATGACTTATAAAAAGTTGGGTTTTAAAGCACAGTGTATAGCAGCATCAGATCAGTGTTTTGTAGAGCACTGAATAGAACCACGTTGTAAATTCTGTCTATGAAATCTTTCGTTCTCTCCCTTTCTTTTCAGAGCTATTCCAGTATTGATTCTTTGTTGTATCAAAGTCGAATGACCAAACTGCAGTCTGTACAAGCATTGACAGAAATACAGGATTTCATCAATTTTATGACCAAGAGAAGTAAAGATATTTTTTTTTAGTGATTTTTCCTTTCATTGTGTTAAATAATCATGGTTTCCTGAACATTGAATTTCTCAGCTCCTGTTTGAAGGAATATAAGTCTGGAATTACTTCTTACTGTCTTGCTGATAGTAAGAACTACCATAGTTCTGTAAGATAGGCTTGAACATAGTTCTGTGTTCTATTGCAAAGTTCTGTTAACACAGCTCTTGTGATAAAATTGAAGTTCCTCTTTTTAAAGTGTGCGTAGTAATTTTAAACTAAGATTTTTTGCTGGGCTCACTTTTGGTAGTAAATAGTGGTCAGCAGATCTGAAAGATAAATATGGTGTGTAATTTATAGCTGCTGATGTAGGCATGAAGCACAAAGTTATGCACATAGACCAAATTACGTATTAAATTTAGTTAATAATTCCACTATATTCCAGCATGTTACTATATGGAAAGGAACCTACCCAGTGGTGATTCACAGTGATAGTTGGCACCATTGTCCTTTTGAATCTCCTGTGCTTCAGCAATAAACAAAAGCAATATGATCACTAAGTAGTGTGTTTAGTGCAAGCCCAGAGATGCAAGTGGGTTGCTTTATTGTGGTTTTCTGGCTTGAACGTTAGACTATGTTTTGTTTAGTCCTTTTTCACACTGTTTGGCTTTAGATGCATTTAAAGTTTTCTTAATTGATTTCTAGGTAACTTAGCTTCAGAGGCTTCCCTTAAGAGACTTCTCAGAATTTGGACAAGCAGATATCCAGATGCTAAAATGGATCCTATGAACATCTGGGATGATGTCATTACAAATCGGTAAAATTACATTCTTGGGTTAGCTTAAGTTCTGTCTGCCTGTTGAGTTCTGAGAAATGCTTTTCCTAATGCTTGCTTTCGTGGTTGGGGGGAGGTGATCCAGTGTCTGACTGGGTTTTTTCCACCATTGTAATAGCTTTATCAGTGTAACTGGGGGATTCGTGTGACTAACTTGTGGTGAGGAGAAAAGAAGGTTGAGAAATGGTCAGAGAATAAACCATATTTTGATAGCGAAACATAGATGTTTAGGCATTTTATTGCATCGGTGACTCCATGCACTGTGCAAGCTAGTCCACCTCAGCAGCCCTTAAACACATCCACTTGTAATTGAGTGATTAGCTGCATTTAGCTCAATGAAACACCACATAAAAGGCCAGTGTGTTATGAATAAAAATACTTGCCTACTTTTGTAGGCAGTTCCAAAATGAGGGAGCATACAAAATAAGCCCAGCCCTGTCACTGTCAGTGTGTCACCTGTTTGTAGGAAAGTGAATGATCAGTGCTGTAATTGGAGACTTCTACTGTGCAACTGTTGCTAGAAAGAACAAAGGCTCTCGGGAGACTCCTTTGGATTAGCTCCCAAAAAGCTGGAATGCTTTTTGAAATGTGAAAGTTTTCTGTCCTTACCATGGTATCTGTCTTCATCCCAGCTCATTCTTCCAGTGCAAATCTTGATTAGCTCTCTTTTCTTGAGGAGCAACTTCAACATGTCTGCTGATACATACTTTGCTCTGTAATTTATTTTGTTATCCCTTGGTGTCAGGAAAGCATTGGCTACAGAAGAGCTTGTTGCAGTTCAATATTAGGCAGAATACATGGCATGGCTTACTTCTTTGCAAAGTTTTAAAACATTTATGACTTCAAGGATTGTCAGTGTCTTGATGTGCTTTTAGAAAACCTTTATCTCATCTTAAATTAGTAACAAGGGATGTGCCAAGTGCCAGTTCAGAATGTAGAGCTATCCTCTGCATTGAGTAACTGTCTACATAATGAGATGTGCTATTAAATTGAATAGGACCAGTTGTGGAATGAAGAGGATTCAGCACTGTTCCATGGCAATTGCCTTTCAAAACCTGAGTATGGCTGCTGATCTTTCCTGCAACACAGATTTCAGTGTTGGCGTGTGTTGATGTGGTATACATTAGATTAGCAGGTTGACATAAAATACAGCCTGGCACTTAACACTAAATAATTGAGACTCCTGTTTGGTTGGACTTCTGTCAAGTTGGAATGCAAGTTATGGCTTCATGAACTTAGGAATTGTAGCTATGATTTTAAAAGAACAAACTAACAAAAAATCCCACTCTGTTATGGACATTTTCTAATATTAATCTCTTCTGTTCAAGATCCTAGAATGCTCTCAGGGTCATCCTGTCCCCTGTTATTGGTTTCCAGATTCTGAGGGCTTGCTAAAGGTGATCACTGTAGCTTGCCATTTTTTCTTAGCTTTGTTTACTGTTAGGCAGATTAATACATCTGAATGTTCATTCTCTTGAATGTATACCAGAGTGATTTGTACTCCTGTTGTCATTTTGCAGGTGTTTCTTTCTTGACAAACTGCAGGAGAAACTTCCCTCTGATCAGGCCAATGATAGTATGGAGGTAGATGAAGAATGCAGTGCTGATGAACCAATGGAAATAGATCAACAGGGTGAAGACATTTACTCAATGATTAAGAGCTGCAAATTTAATATGAAAATGAAGATGATAGAAAGTGCCAGGAAACAGGTGACTGTACTGTCTGATAGCTTCCAATTTGATGAGAAAATACATAGAAACTACAGTTAGAAAAGCCTTTGGGTGATCTTGGATACTCTTTTGCCAGGACAGACCTTGTCTCTTTTTGCCCCTGCTGTCCAGGACATTCTGAAAGCTCAAGAAAGTCAGTTCCACAGTGAAAGAAAACAAATGGATAAATGTTAATTACAAAGTTGATGATATTTTGTCATTACTGGAAATGTGCCTGAGGGCCCCTTTGATCCACAGATGGTTTCTGACACTCTAAAGAGCAGATAAAGTATCTGAAATGCTTCAGTTTTTAATGGAAGGGATGTTTGCAGCCAAACATTATGCTTTCTCATTTACAAACAGTCTTTTCTGTAGAAGAAAATAAATTCTGATTGAATCAATATGACTTGCTTCAATCAGCAATGCTGAAATATTTTTATTTTACAGTTTTCATTAATGCTGTTAGATTAACGCTTATACAAAGAACTAAAGCTAAGTGACTTAGAAATCTTGTTTGGAGTCTGGTTGTTAAAGAGACTGAAACAAAGTCTTTCTGATGATGAGCCTTTGGTGTTTCAAGCTTGAGACATGATGAGTAATATTTAAGTCGAGGTCTCTCTCCTGAGGTGCTACAAAAATCTCGTCATTGGCAAGAGTTTATTTTAAGCAGTATGTTTAGCAAATATAACATCATTGCAGTGTTGACTATATACTCTTGAAGGAGTAAATGAAAACTAAGATTTACTTTAATGTTACTTACATGAAGCTTTTCATCAAAACACAAACATAAGTGATTTGCTTAATGGTATTATAAACCAAGTTACATTTCCCATATGTGTTTGTACTACAGAGCAGTTAATGCCTGTTTAGTCATACAGATGGAATTATTTTCTCAGTTTGTTAAAGCTCTAGTCTTCCCTTTTTTTTCCTATTTACATTTCTCTATTAGCACAAATCTGTTTTTGACTGAGACCTGGCAAGCAGTGAGCATCTCCTCATCTTATTATAACTTCACTTAAATCTTCTCATCCATTACTTTGGTTGCGGAAAGGGCTTAGTTCCTCTTCAGATATATTATCTGAAAATTCTGTCTTAATCTGAATACAGAACAGCTTTGCAGTAGCCAAGAAGCTTCTGAAAGACCTGCGCAGAGAAGCCAAGGCGAGGGAGGACTGGCTGGTGAGGTGGAACTACGCCTATTGCCGCTTTACACACAGCAGCAGCCGGAACCTGAGCTGTCCTGAACGTGTGCTCGCCGTGTTAAAAACCATCTCCCTGCTTGGTAACAGCCTGCCCTTTGCTTCACCTTGTTTATTATACAAAGCTGCTTTGTTGTCGACTTACCAACTTTGTTTTTGAACTCCAACAGAAGATACCAAATCTGACTATCTTAACAAGAACATAACGGCCTTCCGAAACCAGAATCTTCTTCTGGGTGCTACATACCACATCATGGCTAATGCTCTTAGTCAGGATCCAAGATGTCTTGAGCAAATTGAAGAAGAAAAGGCTGGAAAAATATCACTGCTATCAGGAGAAAGTCTTGACAATCCTGAAAAGGTAAAAGAGAGGGGAAAACCTTCTAGGTTTTTCAGTATGGTAATCTCTACTTCATTAGGTATTGATGGATATGGATACATACAGAGAATATGAAACTTGTCTGATATTAGCAGTGATTCGTCCAGGAACGCCAGCTAGAGAAAGCAAAAGAAAAAAGAGTTGTGGTTGCTGTTTTTTCTGGTGTTTGCTCTCCTGGAGTTCTGCACCACTGTAGCCTTTTTAACTGTGAGCATGTCCTTGTGTTTCTCTGCTCCAGCATTCTATGTGAAGGGCAAAGACATAGTCATAGCAGCTGCATGCACAGTGGAAAGACAAGGCTTGGGATCTTCAAAGAATGCCTTCAATTCTCCTGGGCATTTTTGAGCTGCTTCATGCTGTCAGACTGTCTTATTTGATAAAGAGATCTTTATAATACTGATACCCTTATTTTATCTAAATAATTTTAATGATAGAGATGAGAGGGATTTTTAAGGCAGCGCATAAGCAGGTCATCTTTCCTAATTTTGGGGAGGTGCACATTTGAAGAAGACAGTGACAGACTGTGCTGCATCTGAAACCATGTATGTTGTCAGTTGTCCCAGATGCTGTACCACTGACTTCTTGTCTCTCAAATTGATTGAGAATTTGAAGTACCACTCCTGACTTATTTCTGTTAATTACTAAAGCCACCATAAAGACCCTTATATATGAACCATATTGGTAAAAAGCAGCTAAAAGCTGTTCTTGATTTGTAATTTTGTGGGTGTTAAAGTAAAGCAGATCAAGAAGAGATTCCTGCAAAAATGAGATTATAAATTTTCAGGTGTGTAGAAACTTAAGCAAAATCTTAAGCTGCATTTATTAGCTAATTATTAAGAGCATTCTTCTTAAGGGAATCTAAAAGGTGAGCATAAATGTCTTCTGTGTCAAATGAGTCAGATTGTGATACCAAATATTTCAATAAGATTAAGAAGCTTAGCCTTACTATTGAGCTTAGTATTAAGCAGTACCCTGGAAGTCTCCCTCTACCTACCTGAAATTCACACTATTTAATTTCAGTTACAGCATTTAGTGAGACCAGCAGGACCAGGGAAACAATTGTCTCACTGCATTCGGCAGTGGTAAGGCCACACCTCAAATCCCATGTTCAGTTTTTGGCCCTTCACTCCAAGAAAGACATGAGGTGCTGGAGTGTGTCCAGGGAAGGGCAACAGAGCTGGTGAAGGGTCTGGAGCACAAGTCACATGAGGAGTGGCTAAGGGAACTGGAGTTGTTTGGTCTGGAGAAGAGGAGGCTCAGGAGGGACCTTTTTGCTCTCTAGAACTACCTGAAAGGAGGTTGTAGTGAAGTGTGAGTCAGTCTCTTCTGCCGTGTCTCAAGTGAAAGGGTGAGAGAAAATGGCCTTAAGTTGTGCCAGGGAAAGTTCAGATTGGATATTGGGGCAAAATATTTCACTGAAAGAGTGGTTAGGCATTGGAGTAAGTTGTCCAGGAAGGTGGTGAAGTCACCATCTCTGGAAGTGTTCAAAAGGCATCTGGATATGTGGTACTTGGGAATATGGTTTAGGGGTGATTATGGTGGTGCTGGGTTGACAGTTGGACACATGATTGTGAAGGTCTCTCGCCCTTGATGATTCTGTGATTCTGTAAAAAAATCTTGTCAAATCTCTCATTGCATGAGCTTCATTAGAAATGCGTGATTCATATTACTGAGTTTGTAATAGGGAAAAGACATGAGATTCAAAATAGTTTGATGCATGCTTTTTTTAACACAAATTGTAAGTGTAGCTGTTATGCAGATGCGGCAAGTATGTCTTAATAGGGAAAAAAACCCCGAAGTTTTATTATGTTTTCTGTTAACTGTTTCCAAAAACTCTCTAGTAATGTTAACTTTCAGTTAGAAAAAATTCACTTAACATGTCCAAAGACTAATGTAAGTTTAAAGTATGGTTTATATATTGCCACTGAAAATTGTGGAAATGAAAGTTCTGGAAATCACTACTAGAAATAACATCCCAGTTTTTTTCCTTTGTATCAGCTGCTCAAAGCATTTTAAAGCAGTTAAAGTTTTGTCTACTCAGGACTTGCAACGAAGCTCCAGTTTCAGAAAGAATTATTCAATGCTACTTGCTAATGTGTGTTTTTTTCCTCTCTTATGGTTGAATTTCAGGTATTGGCAGGTCTGAACAAGAAGGCTTTTCAGTGCTACAGCTGTGCTGTGAGGAAGTCTGAAGAGGAGGTGCAGTCCCACTCCGTGGAACATGTGGACGTGGTGGGAGTTGTTGATGCATATATGACTTTGGTCGGTTTCTGTGACCAGTGTCTGCGTAGGGAAGAAGAAGGCTCACTTGGTTAGTCAGGTTTTCTCCTAAGCTTGTGAGGTGGATTTATCTGTGATACGTGAGCTTCTGTGATATGCAGATCATCTCCCTGAGCAACATAGCTTGAATTTAAATGGAACAGTTTGTCCTCCAGTTCAGCAGTATTTATATTCCTTGGTTTTGCCTCCACTATGGCTGCTAGCTTTGGTACTAATGAATCACTTGTAGTCTCCCTCTCACTTGTGAGAAGTATATCATATCCAGCAGATACTTCCCTTGTTCCTTCCCAGACCACAGCAGCCTTGTATTTAAAGCAGGCAAGATACCAGCAGTGATGCAGCTTCCTGATAAAGCTAATCCTTACAGTCCCCAAGTACATGTGTTACAGATGTGTGCAGTTCAGACAGATGGGAAGGAGAACAAAGTAAAAATACAAAATACACTTTAACAAAAAAGAAACCAAATTGTAAAGATGAATGTTTTGGATGATCAAAGGCATGGAACAAGTGATGGTGTTTCTGATAATTCTTGTCTAATGTCTCTTGGCAGAAATTAACACTTCAGATCTGCAGCTATTCCCAGCTATTGTGGTGGAGAAAATGATAAAAGCTTTAAAACTGAATTCCAGAGAAGCCAGGCTGAGATTTCCTAGACTGCTACAAATAATTGAAAGATATCCAGCAGAGACATTGGGTCTAGTGACACGAGAGGTTAGTTGCTTCCATTTTTCTGGCAGCAAATGCTGCTATAAATCAAATTTAAAAGGTGGGGGTGGAGATTGGATGGATAGAGAGGTTAGACTGGTAAGTTTTGCTTCAGGTAAATCAGATAAATTTTATCCCATCGTTGTTCCTTCTTTTTTCTCTAACTTGGTGAGTCTAATTCATATGGACAGAAAGCTTTTTCTTAAAAGTTGAACTTTTAATATTATTTATTTAATAATATTATTCTGATTCCAAATGTTAGTTTGAAAGCTGCTGGAGAAAAGCTGTGCTGTGTTTTGTTTTTGTTTTGAAGTTGTTTTTTCCTTCAGATCAGTCTAAATGGGCTGATAAAGGTGGTTAGTATTAGGGTGAGGAACGTATCTTATTTCTGTAGGCTGTTCCATGTATGCAGGAAGCTGGCGGCTTTTCCAGAGTCATTCCATGTCTCCCACCTTTTCCTGTCCTTCTTCACTTCAGAGGTGGTTACAACTTTTTCCTTCTTCATATTTCTTTCTTTCCCTCCCACCTTCCCTCAACTTGCCCTGCTATTGCTGTTCCATGGCAGGATACCATGAGCCTTCCCTGCTGTCATGGGACAGATAAGCTGAGACCTTCTCTGTGCCTGTTCCTGCCTTGACCTGCCCATGTTTTCAAGCCCATGTCATTTTGCTGGTTTGAGCACTAGGCCCTGTCAGAGAAAGAACTCAGATAAGACAGAAACATCAATTACTTATCCCAAGGAACTCTGAAAGTAGCAAAAATGGCTGCAGTGCACAAGGTGTGTGTACAGTGGAACACCAAAGATTCAAACAGAACCTGACACCTGGCCCAGTTGACCAATCCTACTCAGAACAAGGAGTTCACCAGGCTTTTTTTTATTCTCTCCTCTGTCTTTCTGTGCAGTAAATACTGGCAATCTGATCTTAAACACTTAGAAATTTTTAAAGTTGTAGGAAGGACAAAACTGTGGTAGGAATTTCGTTTTTTTCCTTCTTGGTTTTTTTCTAATCATGGTTCCAACCCAGTGGTGTTTGAATTGAATCCTCTCAGATTTTTGAGTTGTTAGTATATGATGATAAAATATTATTATATTGCATCCAGACAGAAAAGCCACAAGTTTGAGTGTAAAGCCTCATGTTGGTCAACAAACTGCAGATCTTTATCATGGAAAACTATTAAGCAGCAGCATTGGTGGTACTAGTAATAATAATGATAATTAAATCTGGGCTTCATTGGGGGATGTTTTGTGTAACCTAGTTGACATTCTCTCTTTCCTTTTCATGCATTTCTGTCTGTCAGGCTGGGCTGGGGAGCAGTTTTATTTGTTTGCTGTGTTTGGTATTTTTGAGGAGGACCCAAGTTGAAAGCATTGTCTGTGCTTTTGCAGCTTTCTTCAGTTCCCTGTTGGCAGTTCATTGGTTGGATTAGCCAGATGATGGCACTACTTGACAAGGATGAAGCAGTAGCCATACAACATCCTGTTGAAGAGATTGCAAATACCTATCCCCAGGCAATCATCTACCCTTTCATGATCAGCAGTGAAAGTTACTGCTTCACAGATACTGCAACTGGATGGAAGAACAAGGAGTTTGTAGAAAGGTGAATTTTCAATTGGAGCAACTCTTTTGTATGTTTTTATTCAGGAGTGGACAGATTTATTTATTTTTCCTAAACAAACTCTTTTCTTTAGGGGGCCTGAGAAACATTAGAGGGTAGTCCCACGCACAGGGAGTTTTCATTTAGAGGCACAGAGAAAAGTGATACATCAGCTCTGTCAGCGTTAGACGTACACAAGTTGGTCGCCTGAATATTTTATGAAGGGCTGGGTACACATAGCCCACAGGCTGTGGGAAGTTAGCATTTTTCCCACATAGAACAAGTAGGCCACAAGAGGCAGCCCCTTTTTCCATGTAATTCTGTAGAAGCCAAAATTTTTTCTTCTTACTGCTGCTCTACTGAGATGGAGGAGTAATCTAGTGTATGATTACACTCTTACTATAGTGGACTTCACAGCAGTAAGTTGGTAACTGTCAGAGATGAAGCTTGCTTGGACATTTGCAATTTTCCTAATACCAAGAGAAAGCAGATATGTTTAAATAGAATAGGTGCTTATACCAGGCTTCAGAGAGTGCAGTGAAGTGGATGCATGTTACCTTGGGGAAGGACAACTCTGGGTTGTGGTGTTCTCTGCTTAGTCAGTATGCAACATGCACCTTCCTCTACAAGCCCTCCCTTGCCCATTTTGCCATGAGTTCATCCCCAGGTGAAAGTCAGCTTGTATCACACAGTGCAGTAGGTCCACTAATACAATTTTGGGTGTCTTTCTGCCTTTTCTTTTTTTCCCCCCAAATCTCTGATACATTTGCTGAATTTCTTTGCTTAAAATAAGAAGGTAAAGTCTTGTGCTTCACAAACAGCATCACCCTTCAGTAACTGTCACAACAGGATGTACAGTCTGGTTAATGCACATTTCTGTTTCAGGGATGCTTTCCACTCCCTCACCAAGCTCCTATTTTCATAGTGGGGCACTTAATTAAAGATTGTGAGCTAGATGGCATGTTCAGTCAACACATAAACAGTCATGCAGCCCAAGAGAGAAATCTGAGGGAGTCCTACCTACCTCTAGATTTATTTTACCAGATTCTTCTGTAGCACACAGTCTGGATCATTGCTCATCTCCAGACTAGGTGGTGATGGTGGTTTCTGTTGTGCTGAGGTTTTTCTTTTTCTTTTAAAGGATCAAGAGTAAGTTGGACAGAGGAGGAGTAGTTCAAGATTTTGTTCATTCCTTGGAACAGCTCTCTAATCCTGTAATGATTTTTAAGGTAAAGTGTAGATTTTTATTTCCCCCCTTGCCCTCATTCCTCACCCTCTGTTTAGAAGAACAAGTGCTGGGCGGAGACTGACACAGTTCAGTTGACACCACAGCCACAGGAAGCGGTTCAACCCAGAATCAACTGATGATGATGATGTTGGGGTGCTGTCAGCAGCTTTCACTGGCAGTGGTCTCCTTCCTTTGTGCCAGCTGGCTGTTCTACACTAGCCCTTTTCAACTTTCTCCTTCAGGGTCTATGCCCTGCCCCATGATCAGTTTTCCTTAAGCGTTCTGAAACCATTGCAGAGTTAGCATTTGTGGTCATCTCTGTAATTCTGGACTACTTGTGTTATGCCCTTTCACTGCTGGGCATTCCTATCTATGTTCTGACCCCTTTGTCCAAAGGATTCTTGTCTTCTATTTGTTACCACTCCTGACCCTATAGAGGCTTTCTTAGTTTGCAGTAGAGACTATGGTAGTAAACATAATTACCATAATAAAGTAGAAACGTTTTATCAAGATACAGAATGAAAGGGAATTATTTCCATAGTATTCTGATTACTCTTGTTGGTTGTCAAAAGACACATAACAATCAACTGTTAGTAAATATGCTAACCCCAGACCAATCTGAGTGGATTACTGAAGAACAAGGGTCAGTAAACTTTTTCTCAGTACTCATCTGTTTCCTTCTGTTTGCAGGATTGGGTGGAGAGTGTCAGAAATGAGTTGGTAAAAACTCAGAGAAGCAAAAAGAAGCTTAAGGAAATGTATGAAGGAATGTACAAGAATTTGGGAAATTTGGAGGCTCCTGGCCTTGGATTGTTGAGGAAAAAGTTTATTCAGGTATGTATGATTACTGAGTAGTGTTGGCATCATGTGCTTTTCTAGAAGACACTAGAAACTCAAAGGAGGGAACCAGAATCACAGGTTTTACAGGTGCTGCAGTATTTGATGAGACTTGATCAAGTCAAGAGTACAGGACTGGGATTTCTTTGCTAGAAGCCATGGACTTAATATGGTTCAATTTCCACTTCTGAGTGCCCTGCAGGGCTAAATGTTCCCTCTTACTCAGCTTCTGCCTCCTCTGTCCAGCACACTGCCAGGTTCTTAGGATCTGAGTGTCTTTGATCATCCATGGGAATCTGGCCTTGTTCTTTGTTCCATGCTGCCAAGGATTTATGAGCACCTTAGAGAGTTTTGCTATATTATGCTACTCAAATTTCTGCCGATACTAAGTTACTTAGGGTAAGTAATATAGAAGAGTTACAACTATACAGTATTACAGAAAGAACTTCAGGAAACAGACTGAGATCTAAAATAGTGAAAATCAGTGTAGAAAAATGAAGTGATGCATGTGGCAAAACCCCCATAATACCCTAGTTTCACATATAAATTGTTCAGGTTTGAGCGGAGTATTGCAATTCAAGGACAAAATCTTGATTTGTGGTAGTTCTTTGAAAACATCAGCTGTGAATAATCAAGGGCAGTCAAGAAAGAAAAGCAACTGTTAGTCATTATTAAGAATAGAGAACAAACCATGGATTTATACATTGGCATAACAGCCTTCTCTGACCCTTGCTTCTTGAACATTGTAGTCCTTGTCCACAGTTCTCAACTGGATGAGGTTCATAGTGGCAAGAAAAAACAGAGGTACAGAGTAACCTCTGCACAAGGTTTAGCATTCCTCCAGTTGGAAAAGACACAATTATGCCAGGTACAAATAAAGCTCTTAACATCATTCCCAATGCCGGTGGTGCTAGGTTGACTGATGGTTGTACCTGATGAACTCAAAGGTCTTTTCCAAATTTAGTGATTCTATCAGGGGTGCCAAGCATGAAGTAAATATTCTGTGTAAGTGACAGATTCAAAATAGTGAGAAGTGTTTCCTCATTCAGTACACACTTATGTGCTGAACTTCCTGCTGCAGGGTATTATGGATGCTTTCATGGATTCAAATAGCAAGTAGGCAATAGCACAGAGAGGGGAAAAATGCTTTGAGAGTTTTTACATACAAATGCACACTTCAGGCTCCAGAAATCCCAGAGCTACAAATTGCTGGAAGCCAGGAGAGTGATATTCCTGTAGACAGATCATCCTGACTGTGTGCTGTGCTTGTACTGTATGCGCATAGCCTCCTGGCTAGGGCTGGGTGGATCCCGGTCTCTCCCATCTGGCCACCTTCATGTCACATTAGCATTAGATAAACTTACCCAGTTGTCTCTAGGGAGATTCCTTCCCTATGAGCCTGGAAAGGTGGAGGATGAGAGTCAGGTGGAGTTGAGAGGAGGTGAGGTGATAGAGCAGCAGAAAAGGCAGTTGGGAATTTAGGGGCACACACTAGCCCTTTGAATATGTTGCTGTGAGATAAGCTGTGTCTTTGATGATAATGACTTTAAACTTCAGAGCAGGGGATAAGAATGTGCAGGATGTGTCAGGGGTGGGGGTAGAAGGAGGGGAACAGCTGTAGGTTGAGCTGTACAGGGTACAAGCACAGCAGGGGACCTAGCAGGCATGAGCACAAAGGCTGTTGGGATGATTTGTGTACACTTTGGCCCACTTAAACCAAAAAAATCCATGACTCTGCAAAGCTGAGATGCACAGTATTAGATGGTACTGCAAATAGTGCTGTGCTGTTGGAGAGAAGAGCAGGGCAGATGCTGGGAGAGGTGTAGCTGGGTTATTCCCCTCTGACAAAGGGAAGAGGGAGAGCAGTATTCCATAACGTACCAGCAGTTGCAGAAGAGGGTCAGGGTGATGGTACACAGACTCTGAAGTCTTTGCTTTCATGGTGCATTAATATGAAGAAATAAAGTGTGCTATGAGGATAACTGTATCATTTGTAGTGTCCTTGCTGGAGGGGAAAGAAGTTGTATATCTTGACTGACACATAAAATTGCTCTAATATGTGGAGTACTTCAGGGTTATAATCTTCATATCTATTATTTATGTACAATTTTAATTGCAACTTAAACAATAAGACTCTTGCTTTTTTAAAATATTAAATTCTAGTAATGCATAAATTAAACACTGATAATGGATTGTATTAATTAAAATACAATGTTAAGGCTGTTGAGTATTTGCTCCCTTGAATTTTAAAAGAAGTCAAAGAACAGAACAGGGAGAGCAATCAGGTGATCTTCGGGGAAATAGATTTAGAGATAAACATGTTGTTAACTGTAGGAGTCTCTTCAAAAGGATAATGTTTTCTGTATTTTCATTTAATTCAGTGAAATAGCTGTGGCCTTCATAGCTTGGGAGAAAAATGATCAGACAGTGAAAAAACAAGCGAGCTCACAGATTTTTCCAAGCTGTTAATACCAGGTCCAAGAGGCGACATCTGGTTTTTCTAAACCTTGACTGATGAACACAAGAAGTCAACTCAGTTAACTACTTGTAGATAATACCTACTTTGTTTATTAAATGGATCAGTGTGAAATGTCTTTGCACTCTTCCTTTATCAGGATATTTAAAGTACTTTAAAATACAGAATCATAGAATGTTAAGGGGTTGAAATGGACCTTGAAGATCATCTAGTCTCAACCCCCTCTGCCATGAGCAGAGACACCTCCCACCACACCAGGTTGCTCAAGGCTTTATCCAACCTGACACTGAACCCTGCCAGGGTTGGGGCATCCACAGCATTCCTTTTCCAGTGTCTCACCACCCTCACAATAAAAAATTTCTTGCTAATATCTAGCCTAAATTTCCCCTCTTTCAATTTGTACCCATTACACCTTGTCCTGTCACTACAGTTCCTAACGAAGAGTCCCTCTCCAGCTCCCCTGTAGTCCCCTTCCAATACTGGAAGGTTGCTATGAGGTCTCCACATAGCCTTCTCTTCTCCAGGCTGAACAGCCCCAACTTTGTCAGCCTGTCTTTGTAGGGAAGGTGCTTCAATCCTCTTGTCAACTTCATGGCCTCCTCTGGACTTGCTTCAACAGTTCCATGTCCTCCTTATGCTGGGGATGCCAGAACTGTATGCAGTATTCCAGGTGGGGTCTCATAAGAGCAGAGTAGGGGGGGGAGAATCAGCTCTTTTGACCTGTTGGCCACACTTTTTTTGATGAAGCCCAGGACACAGTTGGTTTTCTGGGCTGAAAGTGCACATTGCAGCTCATGTTGAGTTTTCCTCAACTGTCATCCCCAAGTCCTTCTCCTGAGTGCTACTTTCAATGATTTCTCTGCCCAGCCTATAGGTGTGTCTGAGATTGCTGTGACCCAGGTGTAGGACCTTGTACTTAATTTTGTTGGACTTAATGAGGTTTGCATTGCCTACCTCTCAAGCCTGTCAAGGTCCCTCTGGACAGCAGAAGACATATGTAAGGGAAGGGACCCCCCTCCAGCATGTTGACTGCCCTACACAGCTTGGTGTCATCAGTAGACTTGCTGAGGGAGCACTCAATCCCACTGTCCATGTCAATGACAAAGGTGTTGAACTGTATCAGCCCCAGCACTGATCACTCATTGACCACACTTTGTGTGCGACCATCTACCCTGGACTTCTGAAGAGCAGACTTTGGCCTGCTCAAAAGTCTGGTTCAAAGTGTACCCTGAGAAACAGCCCCTGGGGGAAAAAAGGGGTCCAGGAGGGATGGTCATACTTCAAGAAGGAAGTATTGAAGGCACAGGAGCAGCTGTCCAGGTGTGCCGTAAGGTGAGCCGGCAGGGAAGGCGGCCGACCTGGCTGAACAGGAAAACTTTGCAGGAAATTATGGAAAAAAGAGAGCTTACCAACTCTGGAAAAAAGGGCAGGCTACTCAAGAAGAGTTCAGGATATAGTCAGGTCATGTAGGAAGAAAATTAGAGAGACAAAGGCACAATATGAACCAAATCTGGCCACTTCTCTCTTCTGTTTCAAAACATCTTCTTGATGTTTTGAAACATCAAAAAATGTTTCTATAAAT
>NW_008653152.1:0-2628 GCF_000695815.1 Acanthisitta chloris
TTTATATCTATAAAAATATATAAAATGATATAGAAAAATATTTACTCCTCAGGTAGATTAAACCACCTGATTTAGGCAGGAAGAACGGGCAGAGTTTCAGTAAGTTTGGTCACAAACTTGTACCATATGCATTTGTATTTCCCCCACTAAACATGCACTGAAGGAAGATCCATACCAGTTCAGGGCAAAAATCTTTGGGAACAGAATGATTTACCTTAGAAGAAAACTTGAGATGAACCTCTGCTTCATCAGCTAGACTCTTCTTAAGCTGAGCCCAAGCCTCTCCCAACGTGCTGGAAGAAAAGAGGGACAATGATCACTGTCTCCTGTCCATCCTCCCTGTGAGATCTGTCAGGCAGATCTGGCAGAACATTTTGCTGAGCAAAGTCATGGCCAAGTGGTGAAAGAAACCTGAGAAGACAACCAACCCCCTGACTAGGGCAGGAGTGTACTGGCACTGTATGCAGCAAATCTTGGACAACACCGTTGATAAGGATCACCAGTTAGACATGCCACAGCCTCCCCCAAGATCCTTCAGTATCTTACCCTGACCTTCTAACCCTTAAACTAAACCTTCACCAATGCATTTTTCCCACTGTCCCTTCTACTGTACACCCAATTCTTGGTGAAGAGATCATTCTGCTTCTCCTCAGAGAAGCTTCTCAGTATCTGACAGCTTCTCCATTGTCTTTCTCCTGCAGACAGATCATTGCCTGGATGACAGCAGCTGAGTGATGCTCCTCCAGACCCTCTCTGACAGCCTAGACTCCTCTTAAAGCATCAGAACCACAACTACACTGTCTCCCAGCACAGGTCTTCCCGTTGCTAAACTGGTAGCAGGTTATTTTGTAGCAGACACTCAAAAAAAATTGCTTTTTTAAACAACACTGTGGAGCTGTTGATGAATAAGCTTGTGATTCACTACAGCCAGATCCTTCTCCCACAAACGGTTATGTAACTGTATCTTTCACATCCTGCGAGAGTATCAAACATGGGGCTTTGTCCTCATTAAAATGCAGCTTATTTTTTTCAGTTGATTTCTCCAGTTTAACAAAAGGATTCTGAACTGCAAACCTTTTCCTTCCAACTGACCCTCCTTGCTTTGTCTCACCCCTGATTACAGGAAACCCTTTATCCTTACCATAGGTCATTCATTAACAAAAGCACTGAAAAACCCCTGGACTCAGGACAAGACTTATGGGACCTCACTCCATAGCTACTTTATGCACTTTATTTTGTAAGTTGTGGGTATTTCTTACCTAGTTTTGTACATCAGACTTTATTTAGGTCACATTTCTCTTGCCTGCCTACAAGAAACTCCCATTGCAAAAAGCATTGCCTAATACCTTCTTGATAACTTCCAAAGCACGAAAATACTGTAAATAAGGCACAACCTGCTGCTTTTCTTGGAGGGCCAAACCCCTGATGAGAAGAGACTTCTTCATCCTCTCTCTGCCTTTGCTGCTGATTCTACTGGCATTGACCTTACAGATCTACCCTCAGCAATATATACATTCTGTATGTTCTTCCAAAGTAATTTAGTATGTACACAAACTAATCCTGAAAGGAACTAGTCCTGGCTACAACCAGAACAACATAAACATGACTGGATATCTTTTATACACATATTCCTAAAAAACCCTACCATGAACAAGTGCAAAAAACCCAACAAAACTCCAAAGCAATTCCATCTTCCCCAACACACCCAGGATGCTAAGCTAAATAAACCTCTCCTCAATGGGAGAGCTGAGGAAAATTACATGTACCTGCGTGGGAGAAATGCCTTTTATGTTAAAATTCATCTCCTGTGAAAGTCACAGAGACACACTTACCCTTCCTCCTGAGCAGCCAAGGAATTCTGAGACAGTTTGGACAGGTTCTTAGCATATTCCTCCTCAATCTTTATCCTACACTCACATACACACAAAGAGAAAATAAAAAGACAGCAGTAAGTAAGCTTTCAGGCAGAAACCCACACACATAATTTGAAGAAATTCTCTGCATTTTAACAGATTTTGCCAGAGGAATTTTCCTTTCAGTCTCCAGGGCTTGGCAGCACTGATTTCACGAGCTGTCTTCTCCCCTCCATATGCTAAAAATGCAGTGGTAAGAGCAGGGCTAGATGCAGGACAGCATGTGAGATAAAATTAGAAGAAGCTACAGTTCTGGAGAGCAAATAACAAGGACAAAGTGTTTCTGCTGTGCAACATGGGCTGTCTGCAAAACCAGCTCACTCGAGAGCCATGTTCAGTCTGCTGTGAAACGTGAGGCTAAGGTGAGGGAATGCAGTGAGAACTCAGGGCAGGTTCAGATTAAGAGATTTTTTCCCTGTCAGGGTGCTGAGGCACTGGCACAGGTTGCCCAGAGAATCACAGAATTTTAGGGGTTGGAATGGAGCTTAGAGATGATCCAGCCCCAACCCCTGCCCTGGGCAGGGACACCTCCCACCAGAGCAGGTTGCTCAAGGCTCATCCACCCTGCCTGTGACCACTGCTAGGGTGGGGGCAGCCACAGCCTCCCTGGGCAACCTGGGACAGCGTCTCACCACCCTCACAGGGAAAACTTCTGCCTGAGATCTCATCTCAATTTCCCTCTTTCCATTTCTCCCCATTGCTCCTTGTCCTGTCC
>NW_008653152.1:2953-12700 GCF_000695815.1 Acanthisitta chloris
AATCTGTGGCTGATCCTTCCCTGGGAGTGTTCCAGGCCAGGCTGGATGGGGCTTGGAGCAACCTGGGCTAGGGGAAGGTGTCCCTGCCCATGGCAGGGGTGGAACAAGATGATCTTTAATGTCCTTTCCAACCCAAACCAGTCTGTGGTTCTGTGACTCTCATGATTTCACAATCACACACCAGACACACTATGTCTGCTGCCACCAGTGCCTGCCCTGACCCTGGCACTCTGCATGCAAAGCCACCAGCTCCTCCCTGCTCCCAGTTTTGGCCTAGGCTCCAAGTTTATCCAGGGATTTCAAGTGTTCCTTGCACTGCAAGTGGGTGGCCAGAAGCACAGATTGCCTGGCAAGAAGGAATAACAATCAAAAATAACAATAAAAAGGTGAACTGTCCATTGCTTAAGAGCCCCAATTCTAAGACATAAACTGCCCTACCCCAGTCTGGTGTCCTGTCACCATCTGTGGCCAAAAGAGGCTAAAAATCAAGATGCAGATGAACCTCAAAAAGGGAAAAAAAATCTGCCTCTTGGCCATGCCCAATATAAACACCCTGCAAAGCTGGGATTGTGGTGACTGTGGAACACCAACACACCAGGACTCCCCAGTCCTGTGAGTTCACCTCCTCCAGAAACTATTGGGCAGTTACTCCACCTTCCCTCCAAAAATGCTCCAAATTTATTGTTTCCACTAACTTGTTTGGAATTTTCAGAACTCTACTCCCTGCACAGTCAGAAACATTTACAGTTTATAAGTGTATTTTGACCCAGACTGTCCTGACTTCAGTAGTTCTCTTTGGATATTTATTTCCTTTTCTCTTACGCTTTTTTTTTTGAATGAAAGTACTTTGTGTGCCCACACTCAAACAGTTTCAGTCACACTGTGTTATAAGGGATGAAGCAAAACTTGAGAGCTCCAAAGGGAGGCAAAGATTATCTGATCTGACTGCCATGCAAGAAGAAACTAAATAGATTAAGACAACATGGGGAACAGGGAGAGAAGGTGATAGAGGATATCTGACAGCTACACAACTGTCACTGTGGGCTGACAGTGACTAGGAGTCTTTTTACACAGTTTCTCCAGATTAGGCAGGAACAATGGGATTATCAGACAATGGAAGCATTATTAATTTCCCTGTAGTGCAGAGCCTGCACAAGTCTCCCACAAATTGGTGCAGACAAGCACAGAAAGATATTTACAAGTATCTGCTCAGCATGGCAGAAGCTAAATAATCTGCTATTTATTTTACAGTTTCTAAGGATGGCCCAGCTCAGTTAAAAAGTGAGGGGCCAAAAGCCTAAGGCTGTTCCTTGGCTAATAAAACCACTACTCCTTATAGCAGGAGAGCCTGGTGCTTCTCAGGGCAGCCTGCAGATTCTCTTGGCTGTTGTGGAATGCTTCCTTGAATGCAAATGCTGGGCCTTGTTCTCCCTTTTGACTTGAGTATTTCTTTCCTTCTCTCACACCCACACCCTTGAGCTTGCAGTGCAGTCAATTTATTAATTGCTTCCCTCCCTTTCTTCAGGTCTGTCTGATTAAACTCTAAAGTCTGGATTATAACCCTACCTTTGTCAACAAGAACTGAATGAACGCATAATTGCTCAGCCTAAGACTGTCATTTACAAGAAGCTCCTGTGTAAGTATCTGCTCGATAAAATAAATTTCACTTAGTTTGCCTCCTGTTGGGTACTTGATGAAGCAATCTGGTTATCATGTCTCATCCCAGCTTCCTCCTGAAGGGCTGTTTGTATTGGCTAGCTGAACCTCACCTCCAGCAGGCTGACTGTAGAGATGAACAGAATTTTTCTGGACATGAAAATCCCTAAATAAATGTGGTCTTCGCTACCCCATGGTCATAATGAAAACCTTATCAGTCCTTCTGCACTCTCAGCTGGGAATGTAGAGGTCCCCCTGCTGGCCTGAGCTCCCAGTGAGTGACCTCTCCAGCTCAACACCATCCTCCTTCTCTACACAGAGCAATCCTGATCCTTTGTTCCAAACAGAAGAAAAATATACTCAGCTTTTTATAACTCACATCCAGATCTTCTTCACACTCAATTCCAAACCTTTGTTTCCAGCACACAGTGAATATTGTCCTTCTCCCCTAACATGCCTGCTCCTTCCCCTGCCAGGGACACACACGTGCCTCTCCACAGTTGAGAGCACTGTGGAGCTGCTCTAGTTGCTCTCTCGAATTTCACACCAACTTTCCCTTCCTCTTGAATGCACCTAGCTTTTATTTCTGTCAAATTTCATTATATGTTACTTCCTTTGGAGCAGCTTTCCCCCTCTTTTCTCTGGCCACAGCTATCACCATTCTGCTTCTCCCTTAGCAAGCCTATTTCTCAAATGGATTTTTAATGAGCTTTAAATGGTCCTTTCTTCTCCCTCTGGTCACACTCACTCATGGATTACAGAGGTAACTGTCTCTTGGCCTGTCTTACATCTAGAGCAGCAGAATCCACACGTGGATGCTGAGCCCTGTATCCACTTTTATTGCCTGTGCTCTTTTGCATTTCCCCACTGCTGCCATATTCCTGATATGAAAAAGATGAGGGAGAAAGAAAATAAACCCATAAATGAAGCAACTGCCTGCAAGTTCTGCCCAAACTGAGCCCCAGATGCCAGCACAGGGGCCTGTTTGTGGCTCTGTTCCTTTCCTGCACCAGTCTTGACTGACATCAGCACAGTCACACCATGTCTGCAGCAGCAGCAGAGCAGGAAGCCAACACCAACAGAGAGAGAATTACAGAGGGCAGCAGTTCCTTTAACTACTGGAACTGCTTCCAAAACATCCATCAGTGTCTCTGCCTTCTTCCCAGAAGCAAACATTGCTTGTTCCCCATGGGCTGTTCTCAGGCTTTGAGAGTCATCCTCAAGTGGCTTGGACAAATGACAAACCATTTCAAGTAGCAGTGATTACATTTATGAGTAATGATGCCACATCACCTGCTGCATGTGTCTGAACTGAGCACCTACCACCTGCTTGCTCAGTGCACTTCCCATGTCAGCAGAGCAACAGCCCATTACCAGCACCCTGACACCTTCTGGTAGCAACACCTGCCTTTCTGACTGCAGGGTCACCCTAAATATCTCTGTGTGGACTTGTTGGAATGAGCCACTAAATTGATCAGAGGGATGGAACACCTCTGCTCTGGAGCCAGGCTGGGAAGGCTGGGGGTGTTCAGCCTGGAGAAGAGAATGCTCTAGGGAGACCTTAGAGCCCCTTCCAGTGCCTAAAGGGGCTCCAAGAGAGCTGGAGAGGGACTTGGGACAAGGGCCTGGAAGGTCTGGACAAGGGGAATAGCTTCCCACTGCCAGAGGTTAGGGCTAGATGGGATATTGGGAAGGAATCCTTCCCTGTGAGGTGCTGAGACACTGGCACAGGTTGCCCAGAGCAGCTGTGGCTGTTCCATCCCTGAGAGTGTTCAAGGACAGCTTGGATGTGGCTTGGAGCAACCTGGGCTAGTGGAAGGTGTCCCTGCTCATGGCAGGGGGGTCGGGTCTTTAAGGTCCCTTCCAACCTAATCCATTCTGTGACTCTATAACCAGCTTAAGTCCCAAGTGATGTCTTTTTACATCCTCCTCTAGGAAACTGTGCCTATGCTCCATGTGAACCGACTGCTTCTCTATTTTGCAGACAAATTACTTCCCTTCTAAATGTCATCTCCACTCTGCTTTTTCCCATGTTCATGTTCTTTCCTTCAATCTGCAGCTTAAAACCTTCTTGGTTCCCCCTAAACAGGCAGTGTGTGTGCAGTATGACTGAGGCAGAGCAGGAGAGGCAATTGAGAGCTGGGGAAGCCTGCAGAGCGTGGATGGACTTTAAAGACATTAAATGTTCTCTAAGAATCTGTAGCATACCTTTTATGCAGTTTAAGCTATGTTATTAATGTACTGAAGGAATACCTAAACCAGGAAAAACCACTTGCCATAACCATCAAATTTGATACCAAAGTGCTAATTACCTTTCTCGAACGAACTCTGCCATTTCCTTCTGCATTTGTTTCCCTTTCAGTTGCTTTTGAAGAAGTATTTCAAATCCTGACACTGTATTGTTCCCTTGTGAGTCCTTCTTATCTGCCTGAAAGAAAAATAAAGGAAGTTTAACACAAAGCTATGGGAACCAAACCCACAGACATGTGGTTCCCAGCAGTGCTGCTCAAGCAGCTCTCCGAGACCAGCTGAGACTTCTCTCAAAGGAAGAGCCCAACACTTTCTCTTCCCTCTCCTCTTAGTCTTTTTTCTTAAAATGTATTTAAAAAGGGAAATTTTACAGTTACCTTTAGCTAGCGTAAGATGGTGTGGGGATCAAAGCAGCAGCCCTGCTGTCCTTTCTGCCCATGGCCCCTCATAGCTGGTACCACCACCAGGCAAAGCATCAGCCCCCAGGGCTCAGCCTGCCAAAGGAAGGGACCCTGGAGCCAGCAAAAGGGAATACTGCTTTTCCTTCCAGGGGGAATGCAGTCCTAAATGACCTTTAATAGACTGCCAAGTTCAACCCTGATTTGTACTCTGAAAAACAGAGCCAGTCTGCATGGATCTGCTGTTAAACATCACCTTGTCCCATAGATTTCCATCATACATCCCTCACTGTTTGTGTCCCACACAGCCCTTTCCACCCTTTGCTTCACTGACTTCAGGGTTGCTACAAGGACCAACAGAGTCTTCTCTCTGCTGCCCCTTTTCTCTTTCCTCTCTCTGTTTTCCTATTTCCCTATTTCATGTCCTACCCTCTTCCAACAGATTCTCAGAGAACATTTCCCTGAGCACTACAGGTTTTGCTCCAATCCCCTGGGTGCTGCACAACTGCCCAGAGAAAAATGCCAGATTAATCAAAGCACGAGGCTGGTAGGACATCCCACTGGGCACCAGCCAGCTGAGAGAGTGGGAGGAGTGGAGCTGATGGAAGCAGGAGGGTGAGCTGTGGGCAGACCATGGATGACAAGACCAAAAGAGAGGAAAGTCCTGGGAGTGGAGCTATAGGAGGATAAAAGTCTGCAGAAAAAAGGCAGCTTTAAGTGGAGTTTCACTGAGAGTGAGATGTGACTAACCCAAGGAGCCAAGCAGTGGCTGAGCCTCAGTGGAGAGAACCAAGTAGGGCAGGGACTTGTGCAAGACATGCAAAAAAATCAGTTAATAAAACATTAATGACCTGTACACCACTAACGATTTAGGACTCGCTGAGATCAGAAGACTGGAAGAAACTGAAGAAATTTTGTGATAACATGACCATTTGCAAGTCTGTCAGTGTATTTTAGCAATGTCAGTATTTTATGGCCTGTCAGGGAGGTTTAGGTTGGGTATCAGGACAAGGTTCTTCCCCCAGAGGTGTTTGGGCACTGAACAGCTCCCCAGGGCAGTGGTCACAGCCCCAAGGTGACAGAGCTCCAGGAGTGTTTGGCCAGTGCTCTCAGGCACAGTGTAGGATTCTCAAGGATGTCCTGTGCAGGGATAGGAGTTGGACTTGATGATCCTTGTGGGTCCCTTCCAGCTCTGAATGTTCTGTGATTCTGTGAAGTCACTGCCACCAATCCTGACACCTGCACTGAGCAGGCATGAGGGGATATTTTAAGATGGAAACTGTAAAGAAACTTCCCTGTCCAACCATCCAGGAGCCACTTTTCAAAGAGACTGAGGTCCCTTCACAGCAGCAGCTCCAGTGAGCTGCCAGGGCCCCACCTGACTCCCTGCACAACCCACACTGACAGTCACACCAGGTTTCCTTCTCCTAGCTCCCTAGGTTTCCCATAGCAGAGTCTCAGACAACCAGATCCTCCAAATAATTTAATCCTGATGTAAACTAAATAACGAAATCACAGAGTAACAGCTCGAGCTGGTGCCTCTGAGAAGGGACACCAAACAAATCAAACCCTGGGCTGTCAGCCCCTCACAGTCTGGGGGTCGTGGGCTCCTGCTGTGTGTCTCAGTGTCACCTGGCTGTGCCACAGGTCCCTGCACCCTTTGCTATGGAAAGGGTCAGCAGTTCACAGCCCCTTGCCTGAGACTTCACCCACAGCTCAACCTGCAGCTGCACACAGAGACACCCGCACTGAAGAGATTCCTCAACAGAAACTCTGCAGTAACTGATAACTGAAAACACACAGGAAATCCCTAAAATCTTCACTGTTGATTCGTTCTGTAGTATTTGTTGATTCCATTGTAGTATTCCTCCCACTCCTCAAAACAGTTTTCCAGTGGTAGAAAAAAAGTTTCCCAGTAGTATTTTGAGATGCGTGGCTTGTCCTACATCCTCCCCTTTTCCTGACCCAGTCCCTCTCCTTGCCTTTCTGGCCAATCCTCTGATGATCACCCACATCTCAAACAGGTCAGATGTATCCCACAAGTTCTTCACTGGTGTCCCCAGTCTCCCTGGTACTGCCCAAATTCTCCTTTACCTTGTACCACAGATCAAGCTGTTTGTTCCACTTTTTTTGGAAGCTCTGGAGCTGCAATATGGCATGTGGCTAGCTGCCTACTTACCCAGAAATAATCACAGTAGCTCCACTCTGAAGGTTTCAGCAACTGCTGCTCTGGCATTACGTCAGGGTGGGGGAAAGTCACACAGTTGATCTGTTTAAAAAGGAATTAAAAAAAAAAAAGAAAAGAGAGTTAGACAGTAATGAAATTTAGCTGTTGATGAGAAATATGCAAATGAAAGGTTATATCCACGTACTTCCAATCAGAAAAGCCGCAGTGAGTGCATGCCAGTGCAGAAAAATTTGTTGTTGCATGGAAACAGCAGCTAAGTATTCCCAGAAAGCAATTCCTATGCAAGCAGGAGTGTCAGCTCAGAGGAAAATAAACTACCCGTTTCACAGGAGGAAAGCCTGCTGGATTTGGAAAGCACCATGCAGGGAGTTCTCCCAGATCCCTAAAAACTGTGGTAAAACCCCTGACGTGAAACACCCTGAGCACAGCCCCAACACAGAACCACAGTGAGCAGCAGAGAGCACTGCAGGCACTCCTGGTGCATCCCAGCTAAAAGCCTTGGCTGTGCCAGGCTCCCCCAGGATTACAAATGGGTTGTTTTCTCAGTGCACAGCCCTTCCATCTATCCCAGAGACCTTCTCAGATGGAAATGATGCTCCCTGCAAAAAGGAGCAGGAGCTCTCTGAAGTCATGAGCCTTCAGTGTGCAGAAACGGCAGTGACCTGTGAGACAGGACTCATCACATGGTCATTCAAAAACTGCATAAAGAAGTCCAAGTGCTCACTAAGTTATTGCAGTGGAACTTGTAGCCAGAAAATAGCACAGTGGGGGCAAAGAGTGTGACAGCTACAGCAGAATGTGCTGCAGAAAAACTCTGGATGCAGCCAAAGCCTTTCAGAGGAAGCAGCAACAAGAGTCAGAGGTCAATGCCAGTACATAATGCTCATCCCAAATCCCTGCTGGGCAGGTACCCTAAGAACAGTCCCCCTCAGTGCACCCTCAGGGTCACTGGGCACTAAGAGTGTAGAATCACACAACCATCAAGGTTGGAAGAGACCTCCAAGATCATCAAGTCCAATCATTAACCTGTCACTGCTGCAACCCCTAAACCATATCCTCCAGCATCAGATCCAGACACCTCTTAACCACCTCCAGGGGTGGTGACTCCACCACCTCCCTGGGCAATATTCCAGTTCCTGAACACCCTAACAGGGAAAACATTTTTCCTAACATCTAATCTGAGTCTCCCCTCTCTCAGCTTGTAGCCATTCCCTCTCATCCTAATAGTAGTACTAGTACTTGGGGATTAATTAATTGTGCTGGTACTTGGATATGACCAAGGACCCAACAGATACTGGGGATGTGAGACCCACAGATGTAACAACAGATTCTGTTTTGGATCAGTTAATGCTCACAGGAAACCCAGGCACAAAGCTGTGGGCAGTGTTAGCACAGCTGCATGGGACAGGCCCAAAGGCAGAGCCTACATGAAGTGAATCTGCCTTTGGGCTACACAGAGAGGATCAGGAAGGACAGAGTGCAAACCCACCATGCCAGAGCAAAGCAGACAAAGCCTTTAGCTGACACATGGCTGCTCCTACAAACCCACACTGCTGCTGCCTGCCCAAGCTGAAGGGTCAGTGGCTGTCCTGTCAGTAATGCCAGAGCTTGTTCCACAGAAATGACTCTGTCCAGAGCTTGCCACGTCCATCTCAAAGCAGACTGAGGACCTTGCACCTACAGTGCCTTCAGCTTCCACCTTGGCTAGATCCTAAACCACATGCCTTCCTTTCCAGCTTCCTTCCAGTTCCCATCAGGCTTCAACCTGATCTGCAGGAGGTCAGAGATCAGGGCTGAGCAGGCAGTGGCCATGCACTGGTGACCCTGCATCTCTATTTCAGTGCCTGCACCCCCAGCCAGAGCCCTGCATCCACTGTGCTCCCTTCCAACCTAACTGATTCTGTGATTCTGCATCCCTGCCCATGGCAGGGCCATGGAATGAAATGATCCTTAAGGTCCCTTCCAATCCAAGCCTTTCTATGATTCTTTTTATGATCCTGTGACATCCAATGCCACTGCTGAGCACAGGCTGTGCTGGTATCTGGCCATGCCCCTGTGCTGTCACAGCCACACACCAGTTCTCACATAATATAGCATATTGTAGTTTTGCCTTAAACAAATGAGACAGCCTCCAGAACCCGTGCACAATCACCCTGTCACATATCACAGCTGGCCAGCTGTTTCCTGTGACTGAGCAATGCTGCAGCTTATCCTCCCAGAGCAGGGACGGTGTGGGAAATGAAGTATTGTCATTTGACAGTGTTCTAGGGAACAACATGAAGGTACATGGTGTCAAGACAGGTTTACACAGCTTCTGGATTTGAGGGTTTCTGGCTTTGCTGCTGCATTTCATAGTCACTGGATGAAAATTTGGGTGACAGCATCATGGCACTTGCACTTCCAGCCTCCCCCCCAGCCTGGCAGCCTGCACAGAACACTGCCCTGTGCACAGCTATATATGTGCTTACACAACACACCTCATGGGCACCCAGGACAAGGTGTTGTCACCCCAGAGCAGACTGGCAAGCTACAGGAACTCAGGATTTAGCACAAGTTAAAAATAGCAGCACAAGGTGAAAGAGTTAAGGAGAATGCATGGAAGTTTTAGGATGCTGGAAATGATTCACATCTCCACATCAGGAACACAAATACAGCACTGCTGAAAGGAGAAGCTATTCTGGTTCCCACCTATCCTCATACAGAGAATGGCTGGGATGTTCCCTGTGGAAACACACTGCTCAGCAGAGCTCTGTGTTGTCCAAGATTACTTATTTCAACAGTGAAAGGACCAAATGCTTCCCATGACGACAACAGTGTTTTCAAGGCAGATTTCTAGGGCTCAACACTGTCACAATGGATAACGAGCAGGGGCCAAACAAGCACCTCCTAAGAGTATTCTGCAGCCTTTACCAGATGACTGGGCATCATAGAAGATCCTGAGTTGGATCATTGCATCATGGCACTGCACACCAGGACAGGGAGGTGATGTGCAGCAGAGAGCACGGACAGTGGCACACTGTTCCCTGCAGCTTAAAAAGCTGCAAAGAGAAACAGCAAGGGAAATTCCTCTTCCCTGCTAAAGGCAGCACTGGTTTCACAAATAATAAATCTGTGCCAGCTGGGAGCTGTTGATTAACTTTAAGACTCTCTCACATCACTAATGTCCTGAAGCAACAGCCACAGAGTCACTGGAAATGTCCAGGGTGGGACTGGTGACTGGTCCCACTGTGATGGTCTGAACTGCACACACTCAGC
>NW_008653152.1:12723-15297 GCF_000695815.1 Acanthisitta chloris
AGAGTAGGGTTAATTCATGTGTTTCTCAAAGAGTATCATCACACTCAGAGTTTTAGGAATAAATCAACCATTCTTCACTTCTCAGAAGCTTTTACTGAATTGTCTAGAAACAATGCCAAATTGTCTGGAAAGAGCCATGAGGCCATTTGGGTCTGGTATCACTTTTGAAAGGAAACTTGTGTCAGAATTAAAAATGTAGAAGCTTTTGCAATCTTAGCAAGGAGGAAAAAAAACAAGGATTATTTGTGTGGCAAACAGAACTTAACTTACAGTTTTCTACACTAAGTCCCAGCAGGGACATGAAAATTTTCAAACCACTAGAAATATTACTAAGAATTAGATATCCTGTGACTCTTTCTTTCCTTCATTTCATCACCACAGATTTCTTCTATTAAAACAAGAGCCCTTGGATTTGTATGTCCTAACATTCCTAAAACCTCTCAGGATTTCCCAGCAGGAGGGGAACACCAGGCTGGCCCTGAGCAGGACCTGGCCACACACCAGCAGTTGGGGTGACGACATCTCCTGCCCCTTGACCAATCCTCCCTCTGAAATGCTCCTTTTCTTGTTTCTAAAAGCAAAGATAGCTGAAGAAGAAAAAAGCACTGTGCTTCACCAACTTAGTGCCACTGATGAGCTTTCTGACTGATGCTAAAGACAGCCAAAGCATCTCACAATGATGTCCAGATGTCTGACAGCATTCAGTACTCCATCAGTCCCACAGAGAGTGATGTTACCTTACGTGAGGGACCACACACTCACCAGTCACACCCCTGGCAGACAGACAGGCTCCCTGCAAGGTCCAAATTCAAGCCCCAGGACAGCCCATGGCAGCGCTAATCTCTTAACAAAGCTGACTCTCTAGCAAGGCCCAACAAAAGCTCACAGCAGCTGACCATTACAGCTGAACTGCCAGGCAGAAACAAGCCAAATTAAAACACATATCTCAGTTAATGATGGAGTCACAGAAGAGAAAACAAGGTGTGATGACCTGCATTACACTCTCACAGGCTCCACTGGGACAGCCAAGGTGATAATCAGCCTCACCATGATATTAAGTTCTCATCCAGCCTCTTCACTTATAAAAATAACGCCTGTTGTCAACTCGCAACAAAGTGAAATTAGTGACAAGACAAACAGGGTGAACTCCCAGGTATGAGTTGAGCAAACCTGCCAGAGCACAGCAGCCTCTCCCTCCAGCTGCCACTGGCCACCAGTGGCACCAGAAAACTGTGAGAAAGCCACCAGATCATCAAGGCCAGAAGGCACAGAGTCAGAGAAGGCGTACTGGGAAAAACACGGTGACAACAAAGCTTGGGGTGGGGGACACACATGGGATCTGAGAAACGGCACAAATTGATGCATTTCTCTTGGCCAATTTCTGTGCCGAACTAAATGGATTAAAATACTTTTCCTTGTGTACTGATGATGAGCAAAAGCAATTCTACTCTTCACAGCTAAATATTCCAGCTCCCATTTCCCATGAGTACACTGACAGTCATGGCAAAATGAGCTGTTTAGGTTGCAGGTGGCTCTTGATTATGTCTGAGACACAAAAGGGTGACAGCAGAGGAAAAGGCACAGGGAGACAGGTGAAAGCACAGGATTTGCACAGAAGCAACAAACTTTGTGGGGTTGGACATGCACATTCATCTCAGGGATTTCAAAGTCGCTCGAGGCTTTGAAGTCCCTACCAGCACTCACCAGTAAATGAGACACTGCCAAGAAACATGAATAAAAGAAGAATAATTTGATCAAGGCTTAGATAATCAACTACATGTTTATTACATAAGACACTACATAAATAAATGAGCAGACAGTGGGTGAGCTCACTGTGCCATGCTACAGCGACTAAAGCAGGGCATTGTTTTTGCTCCTTGCTTCAACTTAAAAATGCACATGACTTTTCCTAATTTCTGCACGTTCACAGCACTTCAAACACAGCAGAGCTGTGCCACGTTGCCTCACCTCGGTATCTGCTTTACATTTTCAGGTGAGTTCCAAAAGGTACAACAGCCAACTCCACTAGATGAGTTCATAGTATCCTGGAATGTTAAGGGGTTGGAATGGAGCTTAGAGATGATCCAGACCCTGGGAAGGGACACCTCCCACCAGAGCAGGTTGCTCAAGGCTCATCCAACCTGGCTGTGAACACTGCCAGGGTTGGGGCAGCCACAGCCTCCCTGGGCAACCTGGGACAGTGTCTCACCACCAGAACAGGGAAAACTTCCTCCTAATATCTCAATTTCTCTTTCCATTTCTCCCCACTGCACCTTGTCCTGTCCCTGCAGTTCCTAACACAGAGTCCCTCTGCAGTTTCCCTGGAGCCCCTTCAGCTCCTGGCAGTTGCTCTGAGGTCTCCACAAAACCTTCTCTTCTCCAGGCTGAACAGCCCCAACTGTCTCAGCCTGTCCTCATAGGGGAGATGCTCCAGTCCTCTTGGAGTTCATCTGGCAAATGGAACCTTTTGGGTAAAGCAGCCGCATGCAAAGGCTGGAGGAGATCTCAGAAGAGCTTGGGCACAGAGAGAGGCTTGGGCAATTTGAACTCTCCCCAGACAGGGAAGCCCAGGAA
>NW_008653152.1:15345-19053 GCF_000695815.1 Acanthisitta chloris
AGCACTGGCAGGGGAATGCTGCAGCTATGGGACAACAGAAGGAAAGAACAGATAACTGAAGTCCTAAACTGGTAGCAAATCCATTGATTCCTCCCTATTTCAATGGGAAGATTCCACTAGAAGTGCTCAGGAGCTCTCTTCACTTTGTCTATCTGTAGACAGGCTCAGAGATGATTCAGCCCCCTGCCACACCAGGGGGTTTCTGACAGTTTCAGCCATGCAGACAGCCCAGGGCAGGAGGGAGCACTGTGCTGAATGTGCAGCCTCATCCTGTGCTCATCACAACCCTGTGCTCATCCCGCTGTGTCACTCACAGAGCACAGCAGCAGGAAATCCCAAGTTCCTGAACGTAAGCTGCCCCTTTTCCCATCTGCAGCACGTGTTCATTGATGTGTCCAAGACATGCAATCCAAACACCAGCACTTTCCATGTCCTGCACTATCCTGACAGGGCACTAGAGAATTTCTCAGAAAGAAACCCACACTCAGAAACACCTTATGATCAGGCAGGTTTCTTGCTCTTCAAGTGAGACACAGCTCTGTTTCTGAGCTGATATCCCCCTGCACATTCCCCATTAACTCTCCCTCACCTACTCTAAGGGATCTCCAGCTTCCAGTCATAGAACCATCAGGGTTGGAGGAGACCTCTAAGATCATCCAGTCCAATCCTTAACCTGTCCCTGCTATAACCCCTAAACCAGATCCTCCAGTGTCAGTTCCAGGACTTCATGGCCAGAGGAAGGTTCTTCAGGAACCAGCCAGCAAACCATCCAGCCTAAAACTAGTGAGTGCACCTTGAAGCTCACTCAAAAACAGCCCAGCCCACACATCTGCACTGCTGCCTCCTAAGTGAGCCTCTGTATTTTGTGCAAGCAGCAGTTTCATAACAGCCTCTGATAAACCCAGCTGGGGCTTCCCTTCCAAAGAAAATGGAAGACCATGTTGGTAACATTCCCTGACCAAAGAGAAAACATCAGATTCTTCTTCTTGTTGGGTGCACGTAGACGGGAAATGCTGCAGCTCCCACCTGTCTCCAGGATTTCCAGAAGCTGTGCTCCTAAATGTTACTTGGCTGTAGAGGAGGGAGATGCATTCCAAGGAAGACAGGAATGAGCTCCCACTCCTCTGCTGAAGGCGGTGACGCAGCAGCAGCTTGGCTGCAGCCTCTGCTCAGGCCAAACATCACCTGATGTCCACAGCTCGTGTGCCACAGGATTTCAGTTTGGAGGGAGGTTTGCTGGACCAAGAGCCTCTAAGCTGACCACAAAATTCCCCTCTGCAAGAAGAGGTTCTGCCCGAGCACAGCTACAGACCAAGGAAAAGCATCTGACAGCAAGCTAAGGACATGCCCTGCAGCTCTGCTAACTAGAACATCCTCACGTCAGCTCGAGTGGTGCTGAGCAAATAGAACCTCCTAGGAGACAGGGGAAAAATTTACATTGTTTTACAGTGTACACTCCATATGAGATTTGTTTTTCACAATGCTGCCTTGATGGAGGCAATGGCTTGGAGCAAACAGCTGTTAAAATTAGCTTGTTTTTGTCTGTCTGATGCATCCTACTTGAAAGCTTTGGAGCTCTGCTGGAGAAATGTACACCCAGTGACCCTGACATAACACACACTTCCTTGCTTTGCAGATGTTACCTGATGGCACATGGGCCAGCAAATATGAAAAACCACCCTCAGTGAGCAGGCTGAGCCCTCAGCCCTGCGAACAGTGAGGACTGCAGACACACAAGCACTCCTGCTCCTGTCTGTGTTCTGCAGCCCAGTGCAAATCACCCTGTGACCATGTCTAATCTCTCCAGGCACCGTGTTCAGCCATGGTCTGCTCCTACCTCCCAACCTGAGCAGGCAGGGGCTGCATTTAGGGGCTTGGATATGTCTCCTGCCCCAACCACCACAGCCCTGGGGCAACTGATTCCCCAGGACATCTGCCAACCGACCCAAACCAACAGCTTTATACTAACTTCAAGCCATACCACTCTCTCAATACACTATTTAACAGTAACAACCCATTTTCCATTTGTAACTCCTGACTTTGATAACCAAGCATCAAAATCACTGATCGAAGTGATTTCTTCAAAAGCTGCTGAAGATTTTTCTCCCTCCCCCCTGAGAGACCTGTACCTGTGGCAGTGACTGACCCACATCACAGTCAGAGACACATGTACATGCTCCTTTGGAACCCTGTGACCACCAACCCAGGGAATTGTGCCCACTGACAAACAAATCCCCAGGCTGTGTTTGGCAATGTCGACAACAATCTACTCATCATAATAACATTAACAAGGATGTATAACATTAACTTATTCCTTTTGTTCTGGTGGATTTGATCCCCTGCCAATGCTTGCAGCTGGAAATGTGGTTATTGCCCCTCCTTTATCACTGCAATTCACTTATCTGCTCATTTCTTCGGATTTATCTGTAAATAAACCTTTCTAATCTCAGCCACTTCCAAGCTATTTTGATTTCCTTTCTGGGTTTAATCATCAGTCCTGCACTGAGGAGCCTAAAAGTGCAGACTGTGCTCGAGATGAGGTCACCAAGCACACAGAAGGTCTGTACATGTGATAGTGAGAACACCTTCATTCATAACACAGACTCACAGAATGGTTTGGGTTGAATAGACCTTAATGATGACTTCCACCCACTGGCACGGGCAGGGACACCTTCCCCCAGCCCAGGTTGCTCCAAGCTCCATCCAATCTGGCTCTGAACCCTCCCAGGGTTGAGGCAGTCACAGCTTCTCTGGGCAACCTGTGCCAATGTTCTGCCACCCTCACAGGGAAGAGCTTCTTCCCAGTATCTACTCTTTTCAGTTTAAAACCACTGCCTCTTGTCCTGTCACTACTTGCTCTTGTAAAAAGTCTCTTAATTGAGCCAGTTAAATTTAATTATACGCATTAAAAGCAAATATAAGATTAACTTCCTAGTGAAACCTAAAATCTTTGCCTGTGCTTCCTATCATTAATCTTCCCTTGGACATTGACAGAAGAAACCTTATGATAGCTGCTTGAGAGAAAAATAGAGATCCTTTGAGGAACAAAATCAAGTCCTGTGCTGGCAGAGCACAGATCCAGCTCTGCTGTTGGCATTTCATAGAATCATGCAATCAACCTGGATGGAAGAGACCTCAAAGTTCAGCAAGTCCATCCCTCCCGTGGTCACTAGACCATGCGCTAAGTGCCACATCCAGTCTCAGCTTGAAAACCTCCAGGGATGGTGAATCTGCCCCCTCCCTGGGCAGCACATTCCGATGTCTGATAACTCCCTCTGTAAAAAATCTCTTCCTAATATCCCACCCAACCCTCCCCTGGCAGAGCTTGAGTCTGTGCCCTCTTGTCCTGCTGCTGGTTGCCTGGGAGAAGAGACCAACCCCCACCTGACTCCAACCTCCTGTCAGGGAGTTGCAGAGGGTGAGAAGGTCTCCCCTGAGCCTCCTCTTCTCCAGGCTGAACCCCCCCAGCTCCCTCAGCCTCTCCTCATGGCACTTGTGCTCCAGTCCCTTCACCAGCCTCGTTGTTCTTCTCTGGACCTGCTCCAGCCCCTCAATGTCCCTCCTGACCTGAGGGGCCCAGAACTGAGCACAGGATTCAAGGTGTATTCACCTTTCAGCTCCTCTCCCGCACAGAGGCTGCTGCGGGGGGTGAAGGTGACCAGGTGAGCAAGTTTCTCCAGGACACCTGGCTCACAGGGGAAGACCCCG
>NW_008653153.1:0-7335 GCF_000695815.1 Acanthisitta chloris
GGGAACATGGATACAGGGCCGAGGTGAAATGGAGAGGGCTTGGAAACCAAGGTGGACTGGGGAGACAGAGGACTGGGAAAGGACTGGGATAGCCTGGGAGGGGGTTGGCTGGTTGGCTGAGATAGACAGTAGGGTACTGGGACAGACTGAGGCATCTGGGGGGACCGGGGACAGTATGGGGTAAGGAAACGCGATTTCAGGTGCAGCTTTTCCGGGCTGGGCAGCCCCTGGCACCATCCCCACAGCCCCTGTCTCCTCTCCCTGGCAGGATCGTCCCCCCAGTGCCGATGGCCACACTCCAGACCCAGCCCCGGGGCAGGGCAGCCAGTGTGACAGCCCCAAGCAGACAGCAGGGCAGGAGAGCCCAACACTCCCAGTGCCCTCGGCTGTGAAGGTAATGCCTATGCCTCAGGGCTGCCCAGGAGACACAAGCCCAAAGCTGCATCCAAGCCTGAAGTGTCTCTGTGCTGCATCCCACCTGTGTGGGAGGTCTGTGGCTCTGGCCTTAAGGACTTTGGATAATGCAGGCAGTGTTTGTGTCAAATGCTGTCATTTGATTCATTGTGTAATGGTACAGCATTATGCCTTGCTAGAGGCAATTGCTTGAGGAAAGATCCCCTGGGGCTGGAGCAGGGGGAGATACAAGGCAACACTTCCAGGCAAGGAGGGTCATTCTCCATCTCATGTGCTCTCCAGCACAACTGAGATGGTTCACAGCCCTGAGGGAGCCCCCCACACCCAGGCTCAGCAGACTCTGGAGCTGGAGTGCCAGTGTGCCAGCAGGGTGCCTTGCTCTGTCCCAGGCCTCTGAGGTCCCATGGGGTTGACAGGAGCACTTCTCACAGCTAATTCCCTTTCTTCTTGGACCAACAGTCCAAATCATCCAGCGACAGCAAGAACCGCCACAAAAAGCCCAAGGACACCAAGCCCAAGGTGAAGAAGCTCAAGTACCACCAGTACATCCCTCCAGACCAGAAGGCAGAGAAGTCCCCTCCACCCATGGATTCTGCGTATGCCAGGCTGCTGCAGCAGCAGCAGCTCTTCCTGCAGCTCCAGATCCTCAGCCAGCAGCAGCAGCAACAGCAGCAGCAGCACTACAGCTACCCTGGGATGCATCAAGGACAGCTAAAGTGAGTGACACTGTGCCAGGAACAGGATTTAGTCCTGTTACTCTCCAGACTTTCCCCTGCTGTATCCATTTGTGCCCGTGCAAGGGGATAGTTGCATGCCAGTGAATCATAAAGCTTGGGAACAGTCTGTTCTGGCGTTGTGCACTGGCCAGGGCACCTGGGACCTGCTGCTGGGGCACCAGCAACCTCCTGCAGCTCAGCCTGGTTTCCCTTGAGGCTGACCATCCTCAGGTCTCACAGAGGAGACAGCAGCCCCAGGGGAGCAGAGGGGTGAGATGCTGGGCACAGAGACCCCAGGAGGGCAGACAAGTTACCCTAAATCTCCTTTGTTATTTCAGGCAATCCAATGAGCAAATGGTCAAAAGCTCAAATTCTTCATCAACTTCTGTCAACAACACCCCTCTTTCTCCGGTGAAAACCACCTTTTCAGGCCAGACTTGTGTCTCATCTATCAAGCCAGGCCCTCTGCCATCCAACCTGGATGATCTCAAAGTGAGTGCAAGGTTTGCAAACTACAGGAGCACAGCCTGAGTGTGCTTTGCTGCCCCGGAGGTGGCAGTGGAGTGACACAGGCTGGGAGTGAGCTGTGTTAGAGGTCAGCACACCTAAACCACTGTGCTTTGAGCAGGAGTACAGCATAGCACACTGGGGCAGGGTTGGTCACCGTGGTGGTACCTGAACGTGAGGGTTTGCTGCTGAGCAGATGGTGAGGGAGTGCATTGCTCCACTGTGTGTATCAATAAACCTTAGGTCTAGCTTGGAGAGGCTGCAGGCCAGGCCAAGGTCAAGGACTAAAGGAGCTGCTGCTCCTGCAGCTCCTGGCCCCATCCCATCTGTGGTTTTGTTGTGGACATCAGGGATGCTCTAGCAGAGCAGCCAGAAGCCAGGAGGTCAGCATGGCCTCCCCATAGTGACTCAGCTCCTCAGTGGTTACTGCAGCTCAGCATGAGCAGTATCTCCTGCTACACACACTGCTTTGACCATCTGTCATGTGGGCAAGACAGAGCCTCTGTCCTTTGGGACAATCACTCACATCAGCAGTGCTTTAATACCTTGCTAGGGGACCCTCAGCCCTGGGAAGGGCCAAGTTCTTTTAGGAGCAGAGACCTGGAGGAAACATTCATTATTAGAGGTAGAAATAACATGAGCTTGGTCACAGTTCAGGTGACTGAATCATGTGCAGATGCCTGACCATGGAGTATGTGGCTCCAAGGTATGTGGTCACATTCCCTGAGGTGTCAGCTGGTTCCTGGTCTGTGTGAAAGTCCTCTGCTCACAGAGAAACCTACTGCTAGGGAGGGAATCTTGGGTTGCCTCCATGGCCCAAAGACCACTGCTGGTTCATGGAGAGGAGAGAGTTGCTGGAGGAAGGTTTTCCTGTTAGGAAAGATTGAGGTCCTGCAGGACATGTGGTGGTCAGGCCTGTGCACGGTGACTCTGGTGACTGCAGGTGAGACAGTGAGCACCTGGGAGGGAAGATCCCTACAGCTCTGGGAGCCTGTGATCTGAGGTCCTTGTCAGAAGTGTTGGGTTTCTAAAGGGTTCATCCCCCACTGAGACTGACCATGGGTGACTTTCCTTCTAGGTGTCAGAGCTGAGGCAGCAGCTCCGGATACGAGGTTTGCCTGTGTCAGGCACCAAAACAGCCCTGATGGAGCGGCTGAGACCCTTCCAGGAGTGTGGCAGCAACACAGTGCCCAACTTCAGTGAGATCACCACCGTCACCTTCCCAGTCACTCCAACAAGCACCCTGTCAAGCTACCAGTCACAGTCCTCCACCAGCATGTTATCAAATGGCTTTTACCACTTTGGCAGCACCAGCTCCACCCCACCCATCTCACCAGCCTCCTCTGACCTCTCTGTGAGTGGCTCCTTGCCAGACACTTTCAATGATGGGCCTATGTCCTCTCCACAGTTTGGTCTCCAGCCATCTCCAGTGCATGGCAGTGCTGAGGAAAGCCTCATGAGCAGCATGAACGGAGGGAGCATCCAGCTGGAGCTGGAAGGAATTGACACAGAGAAAGACAAGATGTTGGTGGAGAAGCAGAAGGTCATCAATGAGCTGACGTGGAAGCTGCAGCAAGAGCAGAGGCAGGTGGAAGAGCTACGGATGCAGCTCCAGAAGCGAAAGAGAAGCAATGGCCTTGAGGAGAAGCAGCAGCCTGCTCAGCATTTCTTTGGTGTTCCCATCAAGCAAGAAAACGCTGTGTCCAGCTGTCCATTTGCATCCAAACAAACAGCCTTGAAAGGCCAGGCCAGCAGCTCGGACAAGCTGAGTAACTGTGGGGTGCCACAGGTGCCCCACATTGTAAATAGCCACTGCTTGGAGCCTGCAGGGCAAAGCACCATCACCTCCTCGACATTCCTGAGCCCGCAGTGCTCCCCCCAGCACTCTCCCGTGGGGGCTGCCAAGAGCCCCCAGCACATCAGCCTGCCACCATCCCCCAACAGCCACTACCTGCTCTCGGTGTCCCCCGGGTCGCAGGCAGACGGGCGCAGTGGGTCCCCCCAGGGCAGCACCTGCCTGCGCTCAGCCTCGGTGAGTGTGAGCACCCAGACCTCCACGGGCACTCACACAGCCCACGGGCAGCCCTCTGCTCTCAGGCTGCTGGCACCCAGGCTGTGGGGGCATGTAGGGCTGCCTGGAAAGGCACAGAGCATCCCAGATGGACAGTGGGTTGGAAGGTGATGGCACTGCAGGGTCATTTGCAGGGTATCTCCCAGGAAGCCCTGTCTCTGCACCTGGTTGCCACTGGAAAGTCCTAGCACAGGTCCACTCTTCCCTGGGGGACCCCAGCACAGTTCTCTCTGCCCCTGGGTAGGCACTGGCAAAGCTCCGTGTGTCCTGGGACAGTCCTGGCAGAGCATCCTCTGCCCCATGGAGCCCTGGCACAGCTCCCATGCCCCATGGAGCCCTGGCACAGCTCCCCTCTTCCCTGAGGGGTCCCAGCACAGCTCTCTCTGCCCCTGGGTGGGCACTGGCAAAGCTCCGTGTATCCTAGGAGAGTCCAGGCACAGCTCCCTCTGCCCCTGGTTAAGCACTGGCACAGCTCCCTCTGCCCCTGGAAGGGTCCTGGCAAAGCTTCCTCTGCCCTGGGGGAGCATTGGCACAGATTCTTTTGCCCTAAAAGAGCCCAAACCCAGCTGTCTCTCCCCTCTGGGGGAGTCCTGGCACAGCTGCCCTTGGCACAGCTCTATCCACAGCAGGGAAGCACCAGCATGGATGCCCCAGCTCCTGGGAGAGTCCTGGCACAGCTCCTACACCCCTGGGAGAGCCTGTTGCAGGGTTGCAAGGGTTTCTAGCATCTTGCTGAGCCATTGTGGCTCTCAGCAGTGTGAGATTTCCACCACTGGGTTGCAGGAAAGCAGTTACCCAGTGATGTGGGAAGCCTTTTCCTGGGAAGATAGAGCAGGACTTGTACTTGGGGTCTGCAGTCAGACTCATGCCTCCCACCAGGCCACCAGCCCAGCTGAGATGTCTTCAGCAACCAGCACTGCTCCCTCAGCCCTCTGGACAGGTACAAAAGCTTGGGGAAGGACACACATTGCCAACACAAAAAGGCAGCACAAGGTTCTGCTGATCACAGCCCCAGTTCATCCCAGTGCCCTGCCAGGGCTCCCCAGGCAACAGCACCACCTCTCACAGAGCCTGTCCCATGCACAGGGTGAAAGAGTGCACACAGGTCAGAGAGGACACAGCAAGTGCAGGTTGGGTGCTGTGTCCAAGCCCTGCAGAGGACAGTGAGGTGGAAGCCATGGGCAGTTGGCACACAGCATGGTCAGTGAGGTGGGAATGGGAGCAATTCAGGGTGAGGAGGGGCAGAGACAGAGGTGCCAGTGGGATGGGCAAGGAGGGCAGTGGGGTGGGGGTGAGGAGGGTGCTGGTAACAGTGGTTTGGGTGAGCTGTGAGGGGGCAGAGGGCAGGGGATGCAGGGGGTGAGCTCAGCTATGGGGCTGTAGAGGTGAGCTGAGCACTGAAGCAGAGCTGTGGGGGCAATGGGCAGTGGGACACAGTGCTGTGAGGTGATACTCCAAGGGAGGCAGTGCAGCTGCTCTGGACAGGGGCAGGGGACAGAGAGCATCAGAAGGGAGCAATGACAGCTCAGGAGCAGCTCCAGCTCCTCCCTCACTGCCTGAGCACAAGAGGCATGTGGAGGGCACAGCCCCATGGTGTCCTGCAGCTCATCCTGGCTGCACCACCACCTATCCTGGGCATTCCTTTCTGCCTGCAAGGGAATCCCAGGGCTGAGGGTCCTTCTTCAGCAAGAGTTCCTTCTCCGAGCCCAGCGCTGGAGTGCTGTTCCCCATGAGCCAGGGACAGTGTTCCTCACAGCTGCCTCCACAGAAAGGTGCTCAGGATGTGCATGGCCAGGCCAAGTGGCCTCACCACTGCCCTGGATCCGCTCCTGGATCCAACCCACCTGCTGGGGCCGTGCTGCTTGCCCTGCAGCTGGCACTCATGGGACAAGGCCTGGGCCAGGCAAGGGCATAGCAGTGATGGGGACAGGAGCTAGCAGGCACTGGACCTTCATATGAGGTCCCTCCTGGAAAGGGAACCCAGCAAAAACCTGAAAATGATATACAGGTGTCTGGCACAGGCAGAGGTTTCCCTCTTTTGAGTGGTCTCCCCTGGGCTGGGCTCTGTGAGCTGCCTCCAGAGAGGGCTGGGGAAGTGCTGCATCACTGTCTGAGTGCAGCTGACCACCAGCACCAGATGACCACTCTGCATTCCCATTGCCCTGCACATCCACAGCTGCACTGAGCACCAGGATGCTCTGTGTGCCTGTGCTCCAGCAGCACCAGGAGACCAGCCTGGCCCTGGGGCTCAGAGCTAGCCTGAGGGAGATGATTTACCTTTCCTCTGTGCTGCTCCTGGTCAGGTATTGTGTCTGAGCTGATTTGACTCACCAGATCCGTATTTGTCCTGGCACCACGTTGACCTCACAGGGCTGAGAGGGAGCTGTGCCTCCCCCAGTGCCTCCCCATGCACTGATTCCATTTCCCTGTATTTCCCCATGCAGATGGCTGTGCAGGCAGGTCAAAAGTTTTCTATTCCATCCCCAAGTTTTTGTAAGCCAAGCCCAGCCCTGTCAGAGGTAAAGCAGCCTCCACCCTATGAGGATGCAGTGAAGCAGGTAACTGCATGGTTTTTGTTTCCTACAGGGCCAGGGCTGCTCAGGGTGTCCTTTGTGGTTAATGGGACTCAGCTGCAGGAGCTCCAGCCCTTTCTGGGGGCTCTGGGTAGGACAGGCCTGTTTTCCTGAGGCTTTTTTTGAAGAGTTAGGCACTGCCTGCCTGCCACGAGCAGTCAGGCACCACATGGGGTGGGATAGCATCTGCTGACACCCCTACACATCCCAGTGATGTGCCAGCACTTTGGGGTGCTCAGTGCTATATGAGGAACAGACCCCTGAGCTTTCCCAATCTCCAGGAATCCTCACCTTCCCTCTTCAGTCCTGCTCCATGCCATCTGCCTCCCTGAGCCTTACCCCAGAGCACTGTTTCCATGGGCAGAACTGCACCTCTTTCTTCCCAGGAGACTCTGGCAGCAGCCTCGGTGCTGGGAATGCTGATGCCTTCAGGAAAGTGAAGTGATGCTGCTGGCAGTGATGGAAATGGGTTGTGCTGGCTGGCAGAGAGGCAGGAAGCCCTTCCAGTTCCCAGCCAGGGAGATGAGGATGACTGGGCAGTGCAGGGAGTGCAATCAGCTGTATGAGGTGCTAGGTCAGTGTGTCCTGATGGCCCTGGGAAGAGCCAGGCTGTGGTGGCCGCTGAGCAGAAGGTCAGCAGCAGGACAGGGAGCCTTGCTCCCTGGATCCACTTCCTGGATCCACTGTGAGTGTCCCAGGTCCCTGCAGAGCTCACCTGAGCTCTGCTGTCAGCCCCGTGTTGGTGTGGCCTCTTCTGCGTGGCAGGAAGCCGTTTGTGGGGTCTAGAGCCATCTCTTTTGGGGTCTAGAGCCATCTGCCTGGCTTGTGGCTGGAGGGATGCTCCTCCTAACGTCCTCTACTCTCCTCTTTGTCGTTTGCTGCAGCAGATGACACGAAGTCAGCAGATGGACGAGCTCCTGGACGTGCTGATTGAGAGTGGAGGTACGCACTGCTCCCTGTTCCCCTCCAGGGCTTCCCCTCCCAGCCAGCACTGGTCTGCAGGGCTCAGAGCATCCTGTGCCCCCAGCAGAGCTGCCTGAGTTGGGTGCAGCTT
>NW_008653153.1:7360-20031 GCF_000695815.1 Acanthisitta chloris
CTGTGCCAGCAGCCACTGTGACTCAATCCCAAAGCATATTGACCCTCCTGGAGCCTCTCCAACCGGGTGGGGTGGTCTGGGCTTGGCTCTCCTTGTGCAGACTGTGCAGGGAGGAGGGACAGACAGCAGGGCAGCAGCAATGCCAGCCCCTCCCCACAGAGAACCCCCCATGTCCCTCACCCCATTCCCAGTGCTGCCAGTGACATCTCCCACATAGAGCACTGCTGGTGCCCTCCCCTGTGCAAAGTGCTGCCTGTGCCCTTTCCCAGCCCCTTGGGAACAGCTGCCAGGCTGGATAAAGCCTTGAGCCACCTGCTCTGGTGGGAGGTGTCCCTGCCCAAGGCAGGGGTTGGGGCTGGGTGATCTCTAAGCTCCATTCCAACCCCTTCAGATACTGTGATATTATGATACATACTATGCCAGTGCTTGTGCTCTAGGGACTGTGTCCAAACCTAGGGGATTGAGGGCAGAAAGCAGGAACGTGTGAGGCTTCCCACAGGGAGGGTGGGAGAGCAATGCCAAGGGCATTGAGCAGGGAGTGGGTGTGTAGGGATGCCGAAGGGTTCAGCTGGGGTCTATGGTGGTGCCCCATGCCCAGCACTGGTGGGCACTGCCAGAGCACCTCAAATTGGGTTTGTTTAGCCCTGAGAAGAGGCTCAGGGGTGACCTCATGGCTCGCTGCAAATCCCCGCCCGGACTGGAGAGAGGTGGGGGATGTGTGTCCTGCCAGGGCTGCAGGGAGAGGAGAGAGGGAATGGCCTTGAGCTGAGCCAGGGCAGAGTCAGAGGAGATGGTAGGGAAATGTTTTCCCTGTGAGGGTGTTCAGGCACTGGGATATTGCCCAGGGAGGTGGTGGAGTCACCATCCCTGGAGGTGTTTCAGAGGTGTCTGGATGTGGCACTGGAGGATCTGGGTTAGGGGTTCCAGCAGTGACAGGTTAGTGGTTGGACTTGATGATCTTAGAGGTCTCCTCCAACCTTGATGATTTCTGATTGTACGAAATCCCTCTCATTTGTTGACAGAAATGCCAGCCAATGCCAAGGAAGATCGGTCCTGCCTCCAGAAAGTACCTCAGATAACAGTGTCTACAGGGACCTCCAGTGCCTCTCTCCCAAAGCCCTCAGTGCCCTTCGAGCCAGTGCCCTCGGCACCGCTGCCCTTCGAGCACTGCCCAGGCAGCAGCGACGCTCACCTGGAGGTGCTGCTGAATGCCCACAGCCCCCTGGGCAGGGTCAGTGAAATGGCCCTGCTGAAGATGGGGGCAGAGGAGCCTCACTTCGAAGGGATGATAGAGAGCTTCTCCGGCAAAGCCGCGGACGAACTGCTCACCTCCCAGGAGATCTTACAGACTCCCCTGTCGCCCATGGAGACCCAGCTCTCCCCTTCCCCTGCTGAGGGCTCTGCTTTGCAAATGAGCTTCACTGAGTCTCCGTGGGAAACGATGGAGTGGCTGGACCTCACCCCCCCCAGCTCTGCCACCGGCTTCGGCTCCCTGACCCCCGCGGGCCCCAGCATCTTCAACATCGACTTCCTGGACGTCACCGACCTCAACCTGAACACCAGCATGGACCTGCACCTGCAGCAGTGGTGAAGGTTGGTGCTGGGGCAGGATGCTGTGAGCCTGCAGCAGGCAGTGCAGTTTGTCTGTCCTGCTGGCAACACGCAGGGCTAATGTGCATCACCCAGGGGAAACTGGAGTCATTTCCCAGCATATAAACTTGCGTGAATTTCCACTCACTGCAAACTGACAGCACAACAACTCTGGTACTTTGATTTTCCTCCATTGACACATCCCCACAGAGGACACCAGTGCCTTAAACAACACTTCCTTTGATGGACAAGAACTTCAGTTTTTCTTTCTGTAATCTTTCCCCCCAGTTTTAGCAGTCACTCTTGTGAGAACTGGAGCAGCTCATGACAAGACTGTGTGGTGAGGTGACCTCACCTGGGTGGCAACAGGAAATCACAGAGGAGAGCTCATTGGTGCCTTCTCCTCTCCTCTCCTCTCCTCTCCTCTCCTCTCCTCTCCAGCCCCTCAGGCAGCTCTGCTGGGCTCAACTTGGCCATGCCCAGGCTGAGGGTGTAGAGCACGGGGGTCTGCCAAGCCAGGTGACCAGCACACTTCTCTGGACAGTCAGGCTCTTGCTTCCCTCCTCCTGCCCCAAAGCTGCATTGCTTAGTCCCTGCACAGCTCTGCTCTGGGTGGACGAGAGATGGAGACCACCACGATCACACGGTGGCACCTTGGCATGTCCTGTGGGGCTGAAAGCCCAGGAGCCATCCTGGTTGCAGTCTGAACCAAATCAGGCCTGTGACCTTGGAGCAGAGAGCTCTGGGTGTTAGAGGCAGATGTTGGGGATGCAGGTGCAGGTTTGGCAGGGATGTGGCATCCCATGGACCTGCTGTGTCCCTGCTAGCATGGTACACAAGAAGAGATAAGTGTGATGTCTTTTGGTCCAAGGTAGGAGCATGTGATATGAAAGATCCAGGTGGGCTTTGGAGGGGCTATTCCCTGCACAGCCAGGTCAGGATGGATCGCCACTCCTTTTCCTGACCCCAGAGTAGGGGGAGCCAGACAGGGACACAGCATGGGGCAGGGCCGAGTGAGCCCGTGGGTTTGTGCTGCCTCCTCTCCTCTGCTATCCACCCCTCCATCCTGCTGCCCATCCCTCCTCGATCCCAGCAGTCATCCCTTGCTCCTGAGTCTCCTCTGGCATCACTGCTCCCTCAGCCCCGAGCACGGCTGGCGGAGAACAGCTGTGAATCCCTGAGTGCAGAGGAGCCCGTTCTCCCGAGGCCAGCAGAGAAGGAAGCTCTCCTGCAGTGATGCTCCCGTTTGGAATCACCAGCATTTCTCCTATGAGTCTCTGTGCAATATTCTCCCTCAGGCTCTAGTAAGAAGGAGCCTTTGCTTCTTCACTTCTTGGCTTCCACCAAAGAACTCACTGCAGATGTGTGACGGACACGTCTGCTCCTTGCAATTCTGGTTTTGCCAAAGTAAATATTGTTGCTGACAAAGATTGTTAAACTATTTCCAGACTGAGTGTATTTAATATTCGTGTTGCTGGAAGGACAGCGCAGGGAGACGCAGCCGCAGGGATGCTGGAGCTGGAGGAAGCTCTGCAGCCCCGTGCAGTCCCCAGGCCCTGGCCTTGGTGCATGCTGTATAAAGCACGTGGCAGTAGCTTCTGAGTCACTATTTAAAGCACCACTTTTCTATTGTACAAACGTCACAGGCACTGCTAGGTTAGACGATCACAGATTGCGTTGTGGGTTTTTTTTTGTAAGGAATTTCTTTTTCTAAGTGAGAGATTTTTCGCAGCCAATCCATGGCTCAAGTATTGTCCGTGTCAGTGCACTTGAAGCAGAGTAGTGTTAGCTGCTCCACTGCAGCCTTGTACAGGTAACTGTCTCCCTCTCAGCAAGTGTATTTCCTTATTTAAAAGGATGCTGTCAGCTTCGAACCTGTAAGCAAGCACATTTCCTTACCTATGTTACCAGCAACACCTTCATTATTAAAACCCTTGTCTTGCCACTCTGTCTGCTCTCAGTTCCCTGTTTGATTGCCCCACAGGGCAGCCCCAGCTGTCCCAGCTCCATGCCCTGGCACAGCTGCAGGCCTTGCAAGGGCAGAAGAACTTGTATCACAGCAACAGTTTCTGGTGGAAGATTTCTAAACAAGCCAGCCAAAGCCTCCTGTTCCTGTTGGCTTTTACTTCTGGTGACTCTGGTTTTGCTCCTCAGCCCAGGGTCCCCTTGAAAGGCAGTGCCTGGCACCCTGCCCAAGCCCCTTGGCATTTTTGGTGGTGATGAGCTGAGGGCACAGGCAGAGCTCTCCCTGCAGCCAAACCTCTCACTACCAGCAGGCTGGGACCTCTCCCAGCCTTGGCTCCTTCTCCCTGCAGGAACTTTGGCTCCTTCTCCCTGGTACCCCTTAGTGGCAGAGCTCAGACTCATCACCTCTTTCCTTTGAGCAGAAGTTCCCCAGGCATTCATCCACCTGTGTGCAGGGAGGGACTGCCCAGGTGGCCTTAAAGGTGAAACTGTGCTGAGACACTGCTCAACAAATGACCAGTTCCTATGAAGAGCTTCTGATCTCCAACCCACACCTGCAGCCAGGTGTGCTGCAATGAACTGCCTGGGTTGAGGCATGTTGTAGTTACTGAGAGAAGGAGGAGACAAGCCACAGCCTTGGGTTGTTTCAGGAATGCTGGAGGATCCCAGTGATGTCCCACTCTCCCTGGGCCTGCCTGTCTGAAAAGCAGAGGACATAAAAAGCAAAAAAACAAATATTCCAAGGGCCAAAGTAACATTTTTATGTCTTTAGGACATTTTTGAAAGTGAGCTGTCTGGCTCAGTGCACCATCCAGTGTTTCCTCCAGGATACATGTTCACAGCATCTCTCTACCAGCTCCCAGGTCAAAACAGACCATGGGTTAGGCACAGTTTCCCTCCCCAGTGACATGGGGAAACACCACACCTTTAGGTGAGTTTTTTTCTCCTCACTCTGCAGTGGCTGAGGAGACCAGAGTAGGTTTCACACCTTTGCTAACACACTCATGTTTCCTTGGTCTGTAACCACATGTTACACCTGAACTGCTGTACCTGGTGTGATTTACCCCTGCCAGAGGATTGGTTTTGTCCTCTTTGTTTCAGGCTGGTTTTACCCTACCTCCCAAATCCCACCCCTCTGATCACTCATTATTGGCCACTGCTGAGGTGTTTGTAGCCCCAAGGCTTTGACACATCCCATCCCTTGTCCTCTACAGCCTGTTTTACTCTACTGGCAAAGAGTCATTTATACACAGCAAAACTACTTGGTACTTCTGGTTATTAGCTGCAACATATGTACCAAACTCTGTGTTACATCACAGAGATGTAGGAGAACTAAACCAAAGCACTTAAGGATTTGTTGTTAGGTAGTGGCTGTTCCAGCTGAACAAGCCAAAGCAAAGCTCCAGGTGTGCTGGGACTAGTTCAGACAAGGCCTGGCAAGGCCTGAGACCCTTTTGGCCAGCTCAGCATGGAGCTGTGGCCTCTACAGGCAGCAGCCACACATTGACTGTGCACTGTGCTCCTCAGAGGAGGCCACAGAGCACCTCCTGCTCTGCTCACCTGGAAAGAAAACGTGAATCTCTGCTGTCCAAATAACCCCTCCCTGGTGCCAGCCTTGGTCAGCACCCTACCAAGTGGCTCAGGTTCCCTCACTGGCAATGTCTCTACTTCCAGGTCACATGTTGCGATCCCATCAAAAAAAAGTGGCTTCAGCTGCACTGACATTTCTTCAGGATGCAGGAATTGGCCAGACTTCAAGGTGGTTTCCACTGACCTCTTGAAATTGGGCTCAGGTTCAAATGTTTTCAGGAAATCCCTGTGAAGTGCAATCTCAGAATCTGAATTCTGTCTTCCTTCCTTATGTAGTTGCCTCCTGCTTTTCCAGCTCAAACTCAGGGGCAGAGGGAGAAGGAGGAACAGGATCCTGGTGCAGGGGAGCAGGAGAATGGCTGTGGCCTTCACTGTGCACAGGGTTGAGCTACAACATCCCAGCATGAAGGGTCTGGAGGGGAAGCTACATGAGGAGCAGCTGAGGGACATGAGGCTGCTCAGCCTGGAGAGGAGGAGGCTGAGGTGACCTCATTGTGGTCTGCAGCTTCCTCACATGGGGATGCTCACAAACTCTCATGCACCAGTTCTGTCAGTGCCTGGTGGGTCTCATGATGAAGCTCTTTCCAGAAACCTGCAGCAGCTTCTCACGACAGATCACCTAGAATCGGTGGGTTCTCCGTCCATTCTGAAGCTGGTGAGAAACTTGTTTTCCTTGGAAGCTCAGGCAGGATCTTACCCTTCTTAAAATAATCTGATTGAACATAATCTGGATTGCCACGGTGTCAGCTGCCTCCACCTCCACCCAGCAAGTTGCACTCTTGTCTGGCCAAGGCACAGAACTGCCTCAATTGTCACACACTAAAGGAAACATTTTTCTCAGGGATGCAGAGGGAATTGAGGCATGGCCATGACCAATGATCCTTACATCCCTCTGGCTCTCCCCTCTCCAAGCTGGACACTCCTGGGACTGTCTCCAGCCACCTGGAACAGTACAGGCACTCATGGCCAGCCCTTCTCCCCTACTGGGGTCCAGTTCTGCCCACTTGACTGGGCAAACTCCAAGCCCTCAGAGGCTTCCAGATGGGAGAGAAACTTATCCCAACACCAGGCATGAATCACCCAGGACTCTGAGATCATCTGGGCTTTGCAGACCTTGGCTGCTCTTGCAGAACTACAGCAGCCTGCAAGGTTGGAAGCAGCACCTGCCCTTCCCCTGAGCATGGGCATGGCCACCTGCCCTGCTGGCAGGGATGGGGTGTCCTGAGCCACCAGAGCCTCCCTGTGGAGCCAGCAGTGCTCACCTGAGAGGCACCTGAACCACACAGAGGGCTCAGCAGTCTTCCAGAGAGAGCAAACACCCCCAGGGCTCCATAGGCTGATTCAGCACAAGCAGGTTCCAAGGCTGCTTTCCTCCTCCACCTGGAGGCAGGGCCTGGAAGACAAGTATTCCTGCTCTTGGTGAACCTTCCCGGTCAGCTCTGACCTTACACAATGAAAATAACAAGGTCACAGTCGCATCTTAGTTTTATTACAACTGACCTGCAGGCAAAAGGATAGAACTATTACATAAACACTCTGATCCATGTATAACAGCTTAAATAGAGGAGGAAGTCAAACCAGGATACCGGATAAAATACTCGGAAGCTCTTTGAAGCAGTTATGTTCCTGAGCTTCATTTTACAGACAATAAGGCAACATCCCTGCACATCAGCTTTGTGAGAGCTTTTATACATTTTTCTATGGTACAAGGAAAAAAAAATAAACCAGAATTCACAATGTACAGTTCTTACACTATTTTCACAGCTTCTGAACACTATACACCTTTTTTTTCTTGTTTTTAATAAAGACACATTGCAATAAATGGTGCACCCTCAATCATTTGTAATTATCTCTGTTGAGTAGGCTAACCCTGCCCTGCACAGCCACCCAGGCCACAGCAGCTCCCCTCGACTGTCTCTGGCAGCTCAGAGCATCTCCACTCCCAGCCCTTCGAAGCAAACTGCTCCTGCTGCTAGAGACAAGTCAGTGCCAGGAACAGCCCCAGCCATCCTGAGAGGGCACAGAGCAAGGCAGGCAGTTTGTTTTGGGAGGATCCACCTCAGTGCTGACCCTCTGGAAGGTCTCTGGGCTCCTGTCACTGAGTCAGACTAACACCTGGAGAGAGAGGACAGAGCCCACACATCTCTGTGTGTGGCTGTTCTTACTGTGTCCGTGGCTCTCCAGCCCTCCCAGCCAGCACCCCCAGGACCTGCAGTGCCCACAGTCCCATTCCAGAGGGTGGAAGGCTGTAGGGATTTGCCTGGGAAAGGCTCCAGGGCTGGAGGCAGAGTTACTGCCTTAAACACTGCATATGTGCTCAACCGATCCCTCCTCGGGACACACCAGAGCTGTTGGAAATGCTGCTGCACAACGCTCTGCCTTGTCCATTTGGGAAAACTTTAGCACCTGCCTCACCTGAGGAGCATCCCCAGAGGAACACCATCCAGGAGGGGCAGCCCAAGGGATCCCAGGGGCTCACAGCAGCCTCGGGGCCAGCGGCAGTGACTCTGGCAGGTGCTGTGAGGGTGTCACCAGGTGTCCACAGGAGCATGGCCTCAGTGCTGGTCCCCAGTGAGCCCACATCAGCCTGCTCTGTGCTCAGTGGCACTGGTTGGAAGCCCTTCCTTGGGGGTCCTGGAGCACCAGTGTTCACTCCCATTGCATCCTGGGTCCAGGTGTGCTGCACAGCTCTGCCAGGAGGTTGCTCTAGCACTGGTGAAGCCTTACAAAACACCTGCCCCAGATAGCTCAGAGTGGCAAGCAGAGACCCTGGAGCCTCTAACGTGATGGAGCCTCTCTGATGTGCTACTAAACACCTGGAAACCGCAATGTTTTGAAAAAAACAAGATTTCAGGAAAAAATGATCTTTGAAAAATATGTCAATTAAAAGCAAGAACAAGCCTGGTGTGCTGTTTCACTTAGGAAAGGGCCAGAAGGTGACAGCTTTGCCTGGCCTTGCTGGGCCAGCTCAGAGCCCTCAGGGTGTAAGATGCTCTCTCATCTCCACCTCATCTCCTCCTGCACCCAACGATCTCAGAGAGGTTCACTCCAGGGTGCAGCAACAACAGGAGTCTGCAGGGTCACAAAAAAGGTTCAGTATCCAGAAGGTGGTGAACAAAGTCTCCAGCAAGCTCAGCAGTGTGCCAGGCAGGCCAGGCTGGGCACAGAGCCCCGTGGCAGCCGGGGACGTCCCTCCATCCTGCCGGCACTGGCGAGACAGAAGCACTGAGGTTTGAGGAACACTGGGCTGGGAGGGCTGGGGCCAGCAAGGGACACCAGAAACACTGGCCAGGACTCCCAGCCACTGCTCTGTGGCCCAGGAGAGCAGCTGCAGCCTCTGTGATGGCACTGGGCGAAGGGCCAAACTGAGCCAGCGGGTGCTGAGCACTGTGCACTAGAAACCAGGTCACAAGCAGGTTAAATTCAATCAAGTAGTTTAATAATTCTTCAGGTCAAAGGTCTTATCTTACCAGGTAACAATTTACAGGACACCTAGTTAAGAGTGAAGAGTGGCTGGCTTGGTAAAAGGAGGAAGGATACATTATGTCCCATCTCAATAGTTTAATGTTAGCCTCTGTCAAACATATTTTTGGTAAAGACATATTCACTATATTTAACATGATCTCTCTTGAACAGGCAGTTCAGCTGAGCACACTGTCCCCAGAAAGTACACTGTGACTGTAAAGCAACAGAATTTCATAGCAGTAAATCTATTGCACTTTGTGAAGAATCAAATTCTCCTTTGCCTTTCCAGCTCCAGAAGGCAAAGCATCTCGTTGGTTAAGCAAGTTCTTCTCCCTCCAGGCAAAGTCTCTTAATGTTCAGACAGACAACGCCTAACTTTTTGTTTGTTTGCTTTTTATTATTACTTGAAACAACAATTGGAAGAGTTTGAGAGAAAAAAAAAAAATCTTTCCAGTAGCTGCTGAGAAGTCTCCAAGAAATGAATTTTTAGGTGCTATCCAATCACGGTCAACAAATAAATGTACTTATTTCCCACATTTCATGAATATGTCCACAAAAGAGCAAGATGAGGTCTCTCTGTGACCAACACTAACACTGTGTGATCAGGTATTACAGGGATGCACTTTATATGTGACAACAGTATACAGACAGGATGGAAAGAACACCAATATTATTGCACATGGTGTCTGGGCGAGCATTAAAAACACTGCAATATGTGATGAAAATTCTTTACAGCTTCTTTGCTCTCAGCCCTTTTTCTAGAGTTTGATGTAGCAGCAATATCAATCCACGTACATGGGAGAGCTGGGAGTTGCTGGCATTTGATCCAGGATTTTACAAACATAGCATGCAACATCCACTGTGCGTTCCTCATACATCAGGATGAAGGGATGTTTCTGGAAGCAGACCAAAGAGAACAAGGTTACAGTCGCCCCCATGCAGCTCCAGGCTGGGGGAGGAGTGGCTGGAGAGGTGTTGGTCACAAAGAGCCTTGGCAGTGCTGGTGGCACAGCTCAGTGGGAGCCAACAGTGTGCATAGGTGGCCACGGAGGCCAAGGGCACCTTGGCCTGGCCCCAGCAGAGTGTGGCAGCAGGACCAGGGCAGTGTCATCCCCCTGCACTGGGCACTGGGGAGGTCCCAGCTCAGTGCTGTGCTCAGCTTTGGGCACTCACTGCCCAAAGGCCATTGAGGCACTGAGCGAGTCCAGCCAAGGGCAGCGAGGGCAGCAAAGGGCAGAGCACATGGGCAAGGGCTGAGGGAGTTGGGTTGGTTAGCCTGGAGAAGAGGCTCAGGGGTCACCTCATGGCTCTCTGCAACTCCCTGCCAGGGCTGGAGAGAGGTGGGGGATGTGTGTCCTGCCAGGGCTGCAGGGAGAGGAGAGAAGGAATGGCCTTGAGCTGAGCCAGGGCAGAGTCAGAGGACATGGTAGGGAAATGTTTTCCCTGTGAGGGTGTTCAGGCACTGGGATATTGCCCAGGGAGGTGGTGGAGTCACCATCCCTGGAGGTGTTTCAGAGGTGTCTGGATGTGGCACTGGAGGATCTGGTTTAGGGTTTAGGAGTTACAGTAGTGACAGGTAAATGGTTGAACTTGGTGACCTTAGAGGTGTCTTCCAGCCTTGATGACTCTATGATGATTCTGTGAATCCTGACACATGTTGGCTCCCCAGATGAAAGCTGAGCACATGAATTTGCCTGGTGCAAGAACATGGGGCTTGGTGGTGGCTGCAGGACACAAGGACACAGCCTGGTCTGTGGCTTTTCCACACTATCTAACATGGGAGGTTAATGGAGACAGGACAGGACTCTAGAGTGTCAGGGGATGCCAGGCAGGAGGTGCAGGACCACCAGCACCTGCAGCATGGACATGTATTGAAATACTTTCCAGAGAGGTTTCATTATCAGCCTTGTCACACAGGGCATGGCTGTGGAACCACATCCTCTGACGAGGTGCTTTCCAGAGCTCCTTGAAGGTGCACAGCTGCCACGTGTGACTGATTCAACCCACAAACATCACTGCCCTCCCTCCTTCAGCACCCCCACAACAGACAGGCCCTGCTGTGCCTGACTCCAGGCTGTGCTCCTTCAGGTTTTCCTTCTGCCTGAACACTCCAAGCCCTGTGAGACCTGACAGAAGTCAGTGCTGGCCAGAGACTCAGCAGGGCTCCTGCATGATACCAGGACCTTGAGCAAAGGCAGCATTTACATGGCCCCAACCTGCCCCTGCAGGGGCTGACACAGGGCATCTCCCTCCTGCCTTGCTGTGTGGACACCAGTGATCTTGGCCATCAGCAGGGCAGGAGCATGGAGCTCCTCCAGCTGTGGAGGTGAACTCCCTGCCTTGGTGGCCAGAGAAGACCTGGGACACACAACCCAGTCCCGGTGGCGCAGGCACTGTGCACTCACCAGAAGCTCTTTGTACTTTGGCCTTTTGGACTCGTCCTTGGTAAGGCTGAAGAAAGGAGAAAGAGAATTAGGAGAAGGTGGGATTGAGGAAGCTGTTACAGACATCAAACACAACTTTTTACAGGACGCAACACTGAATGCACTGCTGTCTTGGTGGGAATGTAAATCCCATCCCTGCGCTGTGAGCGACCACAGAAACTGCCTCCCTCCCCCCCAGCCATCCCAGCTGCTGCTGAGCCCAGACAGGAATAGGGTTGACAGCAGGACAACCACAAGGTTTGGGCAGCAGCAGCCAGCCTGTCCTCCCTCCCCTGGGCAGCAGGTGCAGAGGCTGAGGAGAACCAGGGCACACAGCAGGGACATGGCCAACCACACCATCACTGTGGTGTGTACAAGCAGGGGCTCACAGCCAAACCACTCTGCAGGTCCAGGTCTGGGTTCCTGATGCTGAAAAAATCCCAGAAACCTTTTAACAGCCCTGGACAGAGCTTGGAGCAACCTGGGCTGGTGAAAGGTATCCCTGCCCATGGCAGAGGGTGGAACTATATGGTCTTTCAGGTCCTTCCAACCCAAACCATTCTGTGATTCTGTGAAAATATCCTTTCCTCACTGATCTATCCTAGCAGTGACACTGCAGGACTCTTTTAACAACTCTCCCTACTCCTGAAAGCACAGACCCAGAAGATTCTTAGATCCACATCTGAGGGATGTTTATGCCATCATCTACCCCTACCACACAGCCTTTGGGAGCCTCACCTGGCAGCTCACACCACAGATCACTGTTTGCACTTCACTCAAGGTTATTAAGAGAAATATTTATTCCAGCGTTGCTATGAAGACACCATAAATACTCCAAGCACAGGTCAGATTATTTACAGAAGCAGGTTAAACAAACCCCAGAATCAGGCCGAAACCTGCCCTGTGCTCTGGCTTTTCCAGAGCAGCAAGGTCTGGGAGGGGGAAAGGGGCAGAGAATATGAACTGACACAATCAGTCTGGAGAAGAGAAGGCTCTGGGGAGACCTTAGAGCCCCTTAGAGTGCCTAAAGGGGCTCCAAGAGAGCTGCAGAGGGACCTGGGAAGAGGATCTGGAGGGACAGGATACAGGGGAAAGGTTTTAAGGTGAAAAATGGTAGATTTAGATTGGATATTAGGAAGGAAATGTTCCCTGTGAGGGTGCTGAGGCTCTGGCACAGGCTGCCCAGAGAAGCTGTGGCTGCTCCATCCCTGGGAGTGTTCCAGGCTAGGTTGGATGGGGCTTGGAGCAACTTGTACACATCGTGGACAATACTGCCAGGTGTCTCTGGTTTCTGCCTACAGAAGAAAGGGCAAACAGCAGGATTGTCCCAAGGCTGTGTCACACCAAAGAACAGGATGCACAGGCCAGGGCCCTACCCTGTCACACAAAATCCTGCCATGGGTCTTACCATGTCTCTCCCTAGCACAGCCTCTCAGAGGTTTTCTCCTCATCCCTTCCCTGAAGAGCAGCTTCCAAGATCGGCCCTTCAGTCCCCAACCCAGACAAGCTCCCCATCCCTACAAACCAGTGAAAGGCAAGAAGTCCTCCCCCTCGTGCTGGCACAGGAAGGTGAAAGCAAGCCAGGCAGTGCCAAACCCCCAGCAAGGCCTGAACGAGCCAACCCCAAGTGCTTTCAGC
>NW_008653153.1:20042-55557 GCF_000695815.1 Acanthisitta chloris
ACGAAGTTGATGAAACTCGGGGAGAACTCCCTTTCCTCTGAGTTACTCAGCTGTGGTGGGTCTCCTTTTACTACTTGTGTCAACTGGTCAAACACACTGTTCCACTTGGGGTAGGGGAATCGCCCCGTGGCCAGCTCATACTGCAGGGAGACAACACCAGGGTTACAGGAGGGAAGGCCAGTCAGGGCAAGAAAATGTTTGCAAAGAGCCTGAACCCCCAAAAGGAAGACTGAAGTGAGATTCTTCATCCTTTTCCCTATATGATTTTAAGAGGGGAGTAAGTTCTGCTGCCTGTGTGAGGAGCAAGGCCAGATTTAGCCTGGCCATGTCTGCTCCTCCACTGACTACAGAACAAACCAATTCTCTTACTAAGGAGTTCAAAAGTAGGAGATTAGAACTCTTCAGTCCCTTCCCTTGCTCCTAACAACCATTAGATAATATGGATAATGAGAATCACACAATCACAGGGTATCTCCAGTTGGACAGGACCCACAAGGATCACTGAGCCCAACTCTGTGCTCTTTGCAGAGCAGTGGAAATGAGAATTTTAGAACACCAGTGGAGAAGACAGAAGCTACTGGTTCATACTTATTGCTTCTGCTTTCTCTTCTGCAGAAGGTAAGAGGTTCCCACTGTATTAATGTGTGCACCCAGCAGTGCTGTGGTTAAACCAGTGAGGAATTGGGATCCCAGAATCCAAGTCTTCTGTGACACAGAAGCTGCCAGGGCTGTCAGAGGCTTATTCACCACAGGCTGAGTGCAGGCCCTGCACTCACCATCCCTCCTCATCTCAGCCCTTGAACACAAAATTCATTTACAATCCAACACCTCTTCCCTGCTCACATCTTGTTCTCTGCAAAACACAGCTGCAGCTAAACATGCACAGGGGCTCAGGAGAACCATCTGCCTGGAAGGGATTTAGATTGTTCCTGAGCCAGGAAGTACCCACTTCCATCACACCATGCAGACATGCCTAGCAGCAGGGCTGGGCTGTGCTTCCAGGAGGGCTCTGCTTCCCACTGGGCTGTGCTTGGAGCCCCTGTGTGACCCCATCACACTGCAAAGCACACCAGGGCTGCCCACCAGGACAGGAGCCAACCCCCTCACTTACCAATGTTATCCCCAAGCTCCAGACATCTGAGCGGACGTCGTAGCCTTGCCTAGATGCGCTGGGATCTATCCTTTCCGGCTGAAACGGGAAGAAGGACCAGTCAAGCACTGTGGCATACAGGAAACAAGGGGCAGCATCTGCACACCTTGTCTGTCCCACTGGGCAGAACCTGGCACAGCTCCAGAGGCAAACTTGTGCCAGTGCAGACCTCCAGCCCCAGCAGAGAAATGCCCTAAGGAATCAAACACTGATTTTACCAAGGTAGAGTGTAAAAGATGATTGGAAATGGCAATTCATCCCAGGCAAATCCTTTGGATTTTTTTTTGTTTTGTACAAGCACTTTGAATAATTGTGACTGACTACTCATCTCATTTTGTTCAATTTTGGCTTCTCTTAACACAAAGTCTCACTTTCTCTGTTTTCACAGCCAAGTTGTCCCCAGAGGATCATAAGAACTTGGAATCAACATCTCATCTACCAGCCCAGGAACTGAGGCTTAGCAACATCTACCAGAACACTTCTCCCCAAGTGGCTGCTGGTTGCTAAACCTAAGCAGGTAAAAACCCACCTGCCAAGTGCCAGTGGCTCCTACTGCCTTCCTGGTTCCAGCAGCAAGAGTGGGAGTAAGGCACAGGGAGCGAACCCTTCCCTGTCCCCAGCAGGCCAAGGGAGGGGATTGTCCTTCTCTGCTCTGCTCAGGTGAGACCCCACCTGCAGTGCTGCCTCCAGCTCTGGGACACCCAATGTCAGAAGGATGTGGAGCTGCTGGAGCATTCCCAGAGGAGAGGACGAAAATGTTCCCAAGGACTGGAGCACCTCTGTTATAGAAACAGGCTGAGAGAGCTGGGGGTGTTCAGCCTGGAGAAGACTAAGCTCTGGGAAGACCTTCTTGCAGACTTTCAATAAATAAAAAGGGCTTAGAAGACAGACAGGAAGACTTTTTACCAGGGTCTTTTACCAGGGTCTGTGGTGACAGGACAAGGGGAGATGTTTTACACTGACAGAGGCAGGTTTAGCTTAGATATTAGGAAGGAATTCTTCCCTATGAGGGTGGTGAGGCCACAGCAGGTGACCTCAGTGCTGCAAAAGCCTTGGTCTAAGCACAGATGTGAGTCATTCACACGAGCAACTGAGGCATCCCAGTCACACTGTGCTGGGGAAAATCTTTTCTAAGGTCAGACCCCCCTCTGCAGTACCAGGTGGCCAAGGACAAAGCTATGAATGCTGCTTTCTCTGGGCCTGTATGGCAGTGCCAGTCACTCCAGGGGTCACACTGAATCCTATGCCACAGCCAGCCCTGGCTGCAGGAGGACACACAGCTCCTCGGCCAGGGAGTGAGGCAGCAGAGCAAAGGACGTGGTGTGATGAGTGAGGAGCTGACAGGGCAGTGGAGAACATGAGTTCTCCTGCCTTTGTTGGCTGAGTGGACCTGCCCCAGCTCCTCAGTGCCCCTGCACTGCTGGGACAGCAGCACAGACTCATGGAATCATAAGGGTTGGAAGAAACCTCTAAGGTCATCAAGTCCAACCATTAACCTGTCACTGCTGGAACCCCTAAACCATATCCTCCAGTGCCACATCCAGACACCTCTTCAACATCTCCAGGGATGGTGAATCCACCGCCTCCCTGGGCAATACCCCAGTGCCTGAACACCCTCACAGGGAAAAAACTTTCCTAGCATCTAATCTGAATAGCAATGACACCAGCTCTGTGTGCACCACTGCTGCACCTACACAGGAAAGCAGAGCACAAAAATCCTTCAGCCAAAACATTAACCCCTGCCTGGAGTGCTGAATTCAGGCTTTCCTTCCAAAATCCACTCTGTTGTTTGATTTCCTGTCCCTCCCCCTGGCCCAGGCCAGTCACGGCAGTGGCTGCCCAGAGATTATCAGCAGAGATCACATTTCTAGAGAATGGCCTTTCCTCTCCTCCTATTTCCTTTCCATATTTACTCCCAGAGAATGTTTCATTTGAAAAGCTCTCCACAGCATTTTCCAGGTGGAGACGGTGGTTTCCGTTCGCACGGGATTGCCATCCCCTCCCTGCTGCATTCCTAACCACGCCTGAATTCCTCGATCTCGGAGCAGGGCAGTGATGGACTGACTGCTGGGTGAAGGACCAGGGCACAAAGATTGGAAGGAACTTCACTGAAGGCAACCGGGTCCCATTGGGCTTGGCACAACGACCTTAATGACCTTAACTCAGTGGCCTGACTCAATGACCTCATTTGTCTTGTTACAGAAGGTCAGTGTGGCTGTATTAAAGCTGCACTAGTGCAGGGCTTGGTCTGGGACCCAACTAACTGCAGACCCCTTAACTAGGGACTTGGAGCAAGGTGGGGGATGTATGTCCTGCCAGGGCTGCAGGGAGAGGAGAGAGGGAATGGCCTTGAGCTGAGCCAGGGCAGAGTCAGAGGAGATGGTAGGGAAATGTTTTCCCTGTGAGGGTGTTCAGGCACTGGGATATTGCCCAGGGAGGTGGTGGAGTCACCATCCCTGGAGGTGTTTCAGAGGTGTCTGGATGTGGTGCTGGCAGGGAGGGCTCAGAACAGCCTGGGCTGCTCCAGGGGCCTGGGACTTGGTCCTGCCTTCCTTTCTTTCAGAGAACACAAGGCACCAACAACACATAAGCCTTTGCTCACTGCAGCAGGCACAGAGAAAGCCAAAGGCAAATCAGCCTATCCAGCCCCACAGCTCCCAGGCTGAGACGCTGCTCCCCGTGACAGCTCCAGCAATGGTGGTTCAGCACACAGCACTTGCTTGGCAGCTGGACATGGCTTCTGCTGCCTCCTCAGATCACTCACAGCCAAACTGGTTGACATCCAGTGCCACTGTTACCAACAGCTCCGTGAGACCAGTCCCAGTGGACGTGGTGCTACAGGTTCCTTCAGGGAGCACGTGTTCCTGCTGCAGGAGTTACTCCCAGGGCCATGGGGCCTTGCGGAATGAGAGGCTCTCTCAGTCAGGGAGCAGCATCCAGGAGCCCCTAGCAGAGCCTCCCTGGCTGAACACTGACTGCTCTTGGACAATTTCACACCACAAAAAGCCTGTTTTCCTTTGGAAAGTAGTGTGGTGGCCTGACTCCTTCCCAGGTATACCCAGCTTTGATCACAGCATCATTACAGACATCAGCTGGCTTGGAGAAGGAGCTGGCAGATGTGCCTACACTCCGGAGACATCTCCCCATTTCCCAGGCTTCTTGGGACATGGAAATGCTCTAGTACTTGGAAAGGAGTTGCCAAGGCCAGAGAGCTGCAGAGAAGAGGCCAGCCATCTCCCACACCACCTGCCAGCTGCTGGCTGTCCCACACACCCTGCACCATGCCAAGGCTCTGAAAAACACAAACTGAGCTGGAACACTTGCTGACTTAAAAGTCCATACGAGTCTGGAGCTGGTGATGGAGCTGCACAAAGAGCAGAGTGCATGTGGAAAACAGGAAGGAAAAAGGAAAGCCAAGGGGCTATGGAAGCACTCACCCACCCAAATCCCAGGGGAAAGGAAGCAGTGCAGCTATTTATAGACATGCCAGAAACTGTCAGGACATAACTAAACCAACGGCCTGAGCAGAGCTAACCACCTACCCACAGTTCTACAAAAAGGAGGGAACATTAATTCCTGTAATTATCACCCACTGAAGTCGAGAAGGGAAAAGGTGACAGCAATTTTTCAGGAGCTCTATTTACAGATATGACACACACCTCAGTGCAGGGAAAAGGCAACAGGAGTTGTAACTGCACAGAGCAAAGCTAGGGATGCAAACCCAGCCAGGGGGTCAGAGCAGCTCAGGCTGTTCTGGCTCCCATCCCTCTTTGCTGCTGTCCTCAGCATCCCACACCCACCAACACCCCAAAATGGGCAGCCCTGACCCAGCCACTTCCCTGCAGGGAGCTCCATCCACCTGCCAAGTGCTGAGAGCAGACCTGCCTCTGCCCCTCTTCAGCCTCACAAGGTCTTTACTTAACAAACTGCCCCAATTCATCATGTTTGGTGAGGCTGGAGCTTGCACAGACCTTGCTGTACCACAGCACTGGGCCCTGAGAACAGGTCTCATCTGTACAATCCTGTTCAGCTCACCGAGTAACGACCTCTGCTAGGAGAAGAGTGAAAGGAAAGGTCAGATGCTCTGAAATCCAGACTCTGCTTGCACAGATCAGACAGGGCAGACAGGCTTTGCCTGGCACACACAGTCAGATAAAAGCCATATGGAAGTTGTGACCTGGGCCAGAGGAGCATGGTACCATAACAGAGAGGCACTTTCCCTTTTTTACCTAGGTAGTAGACAACAAGAGTTCAGAACCAGTACTTTTCAGCATACAGAGTCATAAATAAGTAACAAAGTTTAAATACAGGCACTGAAATTAAAGTTAGATGGAGAGCAGCAAGCACACAGCTGCCTGCACAAGGTACCCTCAGCCCACGTGAGGGCAGAGATGCATTTTCAAGGCAGCCTGAAGCAAAAAAGCATTTAAAACCCTCAGACAGCTTCCAAAAATCACCACCACAGCTTTTCTCCCTGGGAGGGGGAGGGAAGCAAACAAGCAGGACAGACTCCCAGGAGCCACGACTCAGCCCCTGCGATTTTCACACAGCTGCTCTGCTCCTGCTGCTCTCCCCAAACACATTCTCCTGGAATTAAGTTCTGGCATGCTTTCGAATTAAAGCGATCTGCAAACAAAATCACTCTAATTCTGCACTGCAATAACTCCTGGGACATAATCTTACCAGACCAAATGGATTTGGTCTCTCCTGCCATGTCTGCAGGGAGAGGACTAGAGGGAACGGTCATAAACTGAGACAGGGCAGAGTTAGAGGAGATGTTAGGAAACATTTCTTCCCTGCTAGAGTGGTCAGGCACTGGAATAGAAAACTGCCCAGGGAGGTGGTGGAGTCACCATCCCTGGAGGTGTTTAAGAGATGTCTGGATCTGGTGCTGGAGGATAAAGTTTAGGGTTTAGGGGTTCCAGCAGTGACAAGTTAATAGTTAGACTCAATGATCTTAGAGGTCTCTTCCAGCTTTGATGGTTCTATGATTCATAGAATTTTTGAAGTTGGAATGGAGCTTAGAGATGATCCAGCCCCAACCCCTGCCCTGGGCAGGGACACCTCCCACCAGAGCAGGTTGCTCAAGGCTCATCCAACCTGGCTGTGAACACTGCCAGGGTTGGGGCAGCCACAGCCTCCCTGGGCAACCTGGGACAGTGTCTCACCACCAGAACAGGGAAAACTTCTGCCTGAGATCTAGCCTTAATTTCCCTCTTTCCATTTCTCCCCATTCCTCTTCGTCCTGTCCCTGCAGTTCCTAACCAAGAGTCCCTCTGCAGCTTCCCTGGAGCCCCTTCAGCTCCTGCAGGTGCTCTGAGGTGTCCACACAACCTTCTCTTCTCCAGGCTGAACAGACCCAACTCTCTCAGCCTGTTCTCATAGGGGAGATGCTCCAATCCTCTACCAAATTCTATGATTCCTTGCAGACCAAGACAAACCTGCACCCTGACAACACTGCTCCCCTGAGTGCTGGTTCTTTTGGAGCTGCTGGCAGGCACAGAGCTCCTCTCCATTCCAGCACCACCACCCTGAAAGCAGCAGAACCACTCAGCTAAAAACCAGAATTTGGCCACTTTGCCACAGCCGGGATGGCTTTGCTGGCACTGCCAGTGGCAAAGCTCAACCCAGAGCTGAGTTTCATCTGGGAAAGTGGTGCTCATGGCACAGGAAAGAGGCTGATGTCAGGCAGGGCCATGCTGAGCCCCTCAGGAGGAGGGTGAGGGCCCCCAGAGCCCTGGGGCACAGCACCCATCCCACTCACCGCCATGTACGGCCGGCACCCTGCGTCCCGCGTTTTGGCAATGGAGTCCACGAGCTGGCCACTAATGCCGAAGTCACAGAGCTTAATATTTCCATTTCTGTCCAGAAGAATATTGGAAGGTTTGATGTCTGCAGGGGAAAGAAATTTAAACCAGTCAAGTCACGGCTGGAGGTTTCGATTTCAAGAGCAGCAGCTGCAGGGGATGGAGGCATAGATTGGCACTGGCTGTGCTCCCTGAGGGTCCTGAGGGGGAGCAGGAGGGGATGGAAGCAGCCACAGAGATGCCACGTGCCCAGAGGCAGAGGCAAACCCCCAACCACCCTGAAATCACACTCCTCTGGAGACAGCACAGGCACTGGGATAGGCACTGGGGACACTCGTGCTCACTCGCAGCACTACGTGTGCTGTTTACACTCTGACTGAAGCAAAGGCTGCTTCAAACACAAGAAGCAAAGACATGAACTCACCTCTGTGAATGATTTTCAAGTTTTCTTTTAAGTGGTTTAGTGCTTTCACAGTCTAGGAAAGAAAAATAGATTTAAAAATAAGCAAATGGCCTACGAGTCCTGTGATTATTACATTTTTTGAGCTCCAAGAACAGGGGGAAAAAGCATTTATTATGTTGAGATATCAGTGCTGTAATGTGGCATGTAATAAAAGCATTTTCGTGTCAATGTTTCCTGCAAACAGCAGGTGATGTAAGAGAGGGGATGTGCTCAGATGAACACACATCAGCTGTGACCTGGAACTCTCCCACTCCGGGCCAGGGGAGCAAGGGGTGAAGTCGAACGATCTCTGATGTTCATTATCCTGAGCAATAACTTATTTCAAGCCCTATGCTGTAATTTTTTAGTAGGCAACAACTGTTTCCATTCCTTGACTTTTTATTGGGTCAGGATTTCCAGGTTAAGCCAAGAAAACATCAGCAGGTTCTCCACCTGCTGAAGACTGAACTCTGTTTTGAAACTCTGCTGAAGACTCAAAACTCTAGTTTGAAGACAAAAGAACTTCTGTTCTTTTGGGAGGCTTTGCACAAGGCTGCCAGAGGCTTCTCCAGGCTGGAGGGACCAAGCACCCCCTGCAGAAACCCAGGAAACCTGACAGATTTGTAGGGGCAGCAGTAGGAGAGATCTGGGATACCCTTTCTACACCTCTTCTTCCACAGACCCAAACCACATGTTTGCTCTGCAGGGTCAGACCTCACCCTCGTGTTTAGATGACTGAGGGCTCATTTCAGCACAGCCAAGGGTCATTTCACAGAGGTCCCTAAAGGTGAAAGTGGGGTCTGTGCAGCAGGGCAGTGTCTATCCTGAGTGGGATTCCCCTCCTTTACCCCCCAAGGCACCATGAGATGGGACCTCAGCCCCCACAGAGGGGCACCAACCTCTCTCCAGTGCCTCAAGAGTCAGGGTGGGCAACTCCCTGAGGCCAGAGTCTGGTGGGGTTCACTTGTCCTGTCTATAAATGCCCAACCCCTTGTTCCCTTTACAAACAAAGGAAGGGGAGACAGCTCATCCACTTTAGGCACCTTCCCTGGGATGAAATGACCTGTGCCCAAGCTCCCACCAATGCCACCCCCAGTGCACATGAAGTGGTCCCTGCAAAGAACACTGGTGCCAGGAGCTGGTGCCAGGGTCTCTTTGTGAGCTGATTACAGATCCCAGGACCTGCTTTTCCACCATGCAATATGCTGTGGAAAAGTCAGTGCACCCTCAAGGACCCTTCACAGTTCTGTTGCACAGCCCAACCAGCTTCTCACACTGGAGTCAGAGACATCTGAACTTTTCACATTAGCTTCAACAAAAAGGTTGAACAAAATACTCACAGCTAAAGTGATTTTGCCTAGGATTTCTTCTGGAATAACATCATCTAATACACTATATACATATTTGTAAAACTTATCAAACGAGGTAGACATGAGCTCCATACAGATCCAACAGTCACCCTAGAAAGAGAAGAGAATCTGTGTTACTGTTGAGATAAAAATGAGAAATACAGATCCAGAGAGCGTAGAGAGATCCCTCGTATCCACTGAGATACATTCATGGCCTTTGTCAAAAGGGATGGAATTCAGCTTGGCTACTTTTAGCAATGAAAGACTTGCCCCCACTCCATTCCCACAGGCATCTGCCTGTCCAGCTCACACCTGACGTTACAGCTGAGCTGCCTGAACCTAGATGAATCCAAGCCTCACACAGTGCTTGGCTCTCCAGAAGGCACAGGAAGACAAAAGAAGTCCCTTCAGTTTAAGACTCCCTGCAGAGGACAGAAGACATTTCACACAACAACCAGAGATACCACCAAAGCAAGAGAAAATCGAAGTATACCCAAGCATGGAGGGAGTTGTTGATTTGCATCTTACAGCTAAATAACTGAAGTGCAGAAAACTGTAAAATACACCAGTATCTGTGTCAAATCAAACCAAGCTGAGCCACCAGAGGAGAATAACATCTTTTCATCAAACTCTCTCCTGAGATCTGTAAATCAACTCACTCAGTATGGATTGGCTGGGGATGAGAAATTAATCCCCAAGGCACAGCACTTCACCTCTGGCTTCAGTGTGTATCTGCCCTGTGGTGTCAGACAGTGCAGCCATGCACTGATGTGAGTTATTTCCACGTGTGGGAACATTTTAGCCCCACTGAGGAGGGCAGAAGGCTTTCCATCAGCTAGTTGTGTAGACTTCTCATGCACTCAAGGCAACTTTTCATTGCAGAAACACTAAACCACTAAAACTAGACCTTCTCTCCCCAGAAACAATATGCTCATACCTATCTCCCACAGGCTGTGTCACAGTGGGTGCTGAAACTGCATCAGATGTCAAAGGTCATAGCAGAATGCAGTTTGGGGGTCTCATCCTGGCTAAATACCACTCCAGAGCCTGTGTGAGGAACAGCAGCTGGTGCAGGCTGAGGAGTGGCTCAGGGCATGGAATGACCCTCTGGTTAGGACAAGCTACACACTCCTGGGATATAAGCAGCAGCAAAGAGAGGAGAAACTGCCCCGAATCATTATCCTGCAGAAGGCAGATCGTTCCTGACCAAAGGAAACACAAACCAACCCAATTCTGTATTGATACATGGAAACGAAGTTAGGAAAAAGCCCTAGGGTGAGGATGTGCTGGAGGAGTGGCAAAGGCCTCTGCTCCATCCTGCACACCCAAACCACCTCAGTCTCTCAATCTCAGGAGCAATTCTGCAGTTAAGAGTCAGCTGATGAAAAAGCTTGTAGAGCTGCAGGTTTTAAGGCCAAAAAAGGCTTTTCTGCCACTCAGAATGACCTGTGAAACACAAGCCAAGGAACTGCATCCACCAAGTTGTCTCCAGCCCAATGGCTTGGGTTAGGGGGAAGAGGAGAGACCCAGCAAAGGTGTTGTCAAACACACGTGGCCTCGTGCTGCTCATGCACACACACACAAGGCTGTTTTCAGCCACACAGGCAGCAAACTGCCAGGAAGGGTCCCACGTGTCACCAGCATTACAGGTGCTGCTGCTCCAGTGACAGCAAGTCCATCACTGCCTCCTGCCACGGGAGGGATGTTGGCTCCAAAGGATACCCACTCCCTTCCAAGAGGAGGAGACCTGCTTTCCCAGGCAGGGCCACGCCACCAGTGGGCTGGCTGGGGATGAAGACTGTGGGTGTCAAGCCCCATTTGACACTGCCCATTGGTCACCAGGCTCTTCACATCAGCACAAGGTAGAGCAGGAGCTGATGTCATGCACCCAAGAGAAATGGCTGCTATAAGCCTGAGCCCAGAAAACACTCATTTCAACCAAAACAAAGCAGAGGGGAACAGCTGAAAAGGAGAGGCCAGACAGGGAAGCAGAGACATCATGGTGAACGAGGCAAGAGCAGCATGAAAGGAAAAGGGCACGACTGGTGCTTCAGGGGACACAGAGAGACGTGAACTTGGGCTGTTAAGAGGCCAAAACATTGGCTAAGGATGAATCTGACTGAGGAACTGTTCAGATTAAAAGTGCAGAAATGGGCAACAAATGTAGAAAATCTTTGTTTTCAGCCCTAGCAATGCAGGCAACATCCACCTGATGTTGCAGAGTGCCTCAGAGCAAACAGTGCAGTTCCAGCACTAGGGATGTGCACAAATCAAAAGCCTGGAGCCCCAACAGACCCTTAGCTGTCTGTGGTGAGAGCAAATATGGCTTGGTTTGACTGGCTGCAGGATCATTCAAACACTGTTCCTGTTTTAACCAGCCTTATATAAAAAACTGGGACAGTGTTGTATTCCCAGGTTATTGCACTGAGACTACAGGGACTGCACTGGCTCTAGAGTGCCAGAATATCACTGACCACCTGCAGCCTTGTATTCATCTCCAGTTGCACCACTATAAAGTATCTTCAGGTTACAACAGCTGGTGTTTGGCCAGCAGAACAAAGCAAAGTGGAACACCAGGCAGCCTGACCAGGCCCATCACTGTAACAAGAGCTTCACGTGTCCACTGTGCACCCTATGCAGGGCTGGGGAGTGTGTGCCATGGAAACCTCAAATCAGCACAACACATTGGTATCCAGTGTTAGTTTTTAAGCATAGAACACTTGCATATGGCCAAAAGTACCAAAGGAAAGACCTGGTTTACTTGGCTTCTGAAGTGTGTGCCCTACAGAAGTCCTGACTGTGGGCATTGATGTCTGGTAACAGAAAAATCTGCCTGACCAACATGAATTCGTTTCAGCAAGAGCAATGGGAAAAGAGAACAGACTGTTCCATTATCCCAGAATCATAGAATCAACTGGGCTGGAAAAGACCTCCAAGATCATCAAGTCCAACCCTACTGTGGTTACTAGACCATGGCACTAAGTGGCAGCTTCATTAAGGCTGGTGGTAAGATTTGAAACTCTACAGGCTCTTAACCACTTCTGGGACCTGGAAAGCTTTACCTGTTGGCAAACTGGTGAATTTTACCAGGAAGAAAAAGGAAGAGTGGCAGGGATGGATGGGCACTGGGCACCCAGCACCCTTCGTGATCAAACACGCCAAGGTGCTGATGTGCATGGGCAAGTCCTGCTCAGCTGTGAGCTGTAAGGACAAAACCACCTTAAGGAAAGTTTCTCTTTAATCTATGCTCTTTGGCCATGTTTGATTTCCAATTATAAACTGTCAAAAGAAGCATTTAAATTTTCCTGTTTGAGCTCCTCTTCCAAAGAATGTATTTCAGTCCCTACTGGGTATTAAATTATCGGATGCTAATGCATATCTTGCAGGTACTCCAAAAGATGTTCAGGATCACCCTATGCATTTAATTCCAGCTATCCCTGCCCAGGACTGGCACAAAAGCTGCTTCACCAGCAATGGGGATGCTTCAGCTTCTCAGTGCAGAGCCCTGAGCTTCCCGTTGACACTTGAGCATGTCACAGAGATGTCACCCAGCTGGAGGTCAGGGCCTGAGGGTTCTGGTGGACATCCCAAGCCATTGTGTCCTTGCTGTGAAGATGGATCACAACCTCAGGCAAAGCATCACCAGTAGGTCGAGAGAGGTGATCCTTCCCCTTGACCCAGTCCTGGTGAGGTCACACATAGAAAGCTGTGTGCAGCACTGAGTTCTCCAGCATAAAAGAGACATGGTCCTGCTGGAGAGATTCCAGCAAAGGGCCACTAAGATGACTGAGGGACTGGAGTATGTCTCCCACAAGGAAAGGCTGAGAGCACCAGGACTGTTCAGCCCAGAGAAGGTTCAGGGGGATCTCATCAATGGCTATACCTGAGGGGAGGGTGCATAGAGGACGGAGCCAGGCCCTTCTCAGTGGTGCCCAGTGACATGACAAGGGCACAACCTGGCACACAGGAGGCTCCTCTAAACATGAGGAAACACTTTTAGTGAGGGTGACGGATCACTGGCACAGACTGTGGAGTCTCCAGCCCTGGTAGTACTCAAAAGCTGTTTAGACATAGCCTTGGTCAAGTGGCCCTTGGTGGTTCTGATGAGCACAGGGATTGGACAAGGTGCTCTCCAGAGGCTCCTTCCAACTCCCACCACTCTGACTCTGAGATACCAATGCTGAAGGTTTATCACACCTGTGCACTGCAGGATATGACCAACTCTTTAGGCAAATTGCACCTACAATAGTGAGAGAGGACAAAGAATGTCACTGCCTTCACACCTTTCCTATGGACCAAGGACGGATCACAGGATGCACTGAGTAATGGCAGCACAGCCAAGGATTTCCACAGAAACAGGGTGTTGTGCATCAACAGCAAAGACAGCAAACCTCCAAGGCTGTGTCCACAACTCACACCAGCACTGTGCTAGTGACACACACACCCCAGCTCCTCTCCTGCCAGCAGGAGCTCCCCATAGACTAACTTAGACATCTTCCCAGGCATGTTTTGCAACTTGCAATGAATTTTTTATTTAATAATTTTATCAGCTATTGAGCTTGTTGGTTTAACCTTGGCTCACCTACACTTGCAGTGTGTAGGAGGCACTGCTGAGATACATCAGGTAAGTCAGAAAAGGCTTCTTTCCTCTTCCCCTCCTGGAAAGAAAAGTTAAGAGGAAACAGGTACTTTGAAAGAGCAACTAGTGTGGTCATGAACCTACCCAAATATTCCCAGCCTTACAGGTGCTGTCTCAAACCAGAGTAGCTGCAAAGCTTCTAGCAGACATGATAAAAAAAATGATTATTTTTTTTCTCAGACTCCAAAACCCTACAAGAGATGGGGATAGACTTTTTAGCAGAGCCTGTAATGACAGGACAAGAGGGAATGGCTTTAAGGTGAAAGATGGTAGAATTAGATTAGATGTAAGGAAGAAATTCTTCCCTTTGAGACAGTGGTCCAGGTTGCCCAGGGAGGCTGTGGTTGCCCCAACCCTGGCAGTGTTTACAGCCAGGTTGGATGAGCCTTGAGCAACCTGCTCTGGTGGGAGGTGTCCCTGCCCAGGGCAGGGGTTGGGGCTGGGCAATCTCTAAGGTCTTTTCCAACCCCTAAAATTCTATAATTCTATGAACACAGTGGTGTGAAGGTCACAGCATCACCAGTGCGAGCTGGAGTGAGCACAGCAGAGTCCCAGAGAACCATCAAGGCTGGAAAAGACCTCTAATTGGGATCACCAACTCCAACCATCAACCCAGCTCCACCACCATGTTCACCACTCAACCATGTCCTCCAGTGCCACATGCACAGGGTTTCTGAACACTCACAGGGATGCTAACTCCACCACTGCCCTGGGCAGCTGTGCCATAGAGCACCTGACCACAGCAAGGGCCCTCTCAGAGCAATGATGTCCCTGACTCCATGCAAAGGCTGAAATGCTCTTCCACTTTTGCAGCTCATCTAATGGGTGCCAAAGAACTCAAGCAAAGTCCTGTACCTGGCAATCAACTTAGAGTTTCTGCAGTGTTGTACATAGTTTTATAGTATGTTAAGGGGTTGGAATGGAACTCAGAGATCATCTAGCCCCAACCCCCTGTCCGGGCAGGGAGGGTAAAGGCTGCTCTGAGTCCAGCCTGGCAGCACACACAATGTGGGGGAGCCATGGACCTGGAGCTCATCAAGACAGAAGAAAAGCTCACCCAGAGAGAGGAAAAGTAGAGGCTGGAAAACACAGAGGGACATAACACATGGGAACAGCATGTGTGTGCCCTGCAACACCCAGACTGCAGGGCACACTCCTGCTTAACCACCCTGGAGTCCAAGCAGAGAGCCAAGAAACCTAACATAAATCAAGCTGGAAACTGCAAAGGGAAAAGGAAAGGTAAAACCCAGACTCTGCCAGGAATGCAGCAGGTGTGGGGTGCCCACCTCTCTGAAGAGTGCTCCATAAAACTGAACAATGTAGGGGCAGTCACTGCTTCTCATCACTACATCAAGGTCCATCAGAAGCTGCTTCTGTTCTTTCTCATCCACTGTCGACCGAATTCTCTGAAAGAGGAAGAGTGGCAGAGACTTTATCACTTCTAGGCCATTGCTGTATCCTCAGCCCTGCTGCTGGACACACATGCCAGGGACCCCAAACCCAGGCAAACCCCAAGGCATGCTCAAACATACTCCAGAGAACTGAGCTGTGTTCTCAGGTAAGAAATACAACTGAAAACCTCTAAAGCCTTTTAATTTGGACTATACACCCCGCAGTCCTCACATGAGCATCCACATTTTCAGATGAAATGTCAGAATGAAATTAAAGAGCTGAAATTTCACTGAAAACTACAGCACAACCCCACATCCAGGCTGCATTTCCAAACAGATTCCATAGCCATGTTGGACATGGCTCGAAAGCTGGTTGGAAATTTAACCAAGGAACATCATGTTTAAAATTTATAAGCACAGAAGCCAAAAATGCTCCTCTTCCACAGCCTCCACATGGGACTGCCACATAACCCAGGGGACACACTGCTCTGGGAATCCTGAGGGTGGGCAGCAGTTCCACAAGAACTTCTCACAGAGCTAATAACTCTTGCCCTAGTACTAACCCATGGCACATTAACAGTGTATAAAAGAGACTCATACATATATATCCCCATGTGTATATAAAGAGAGATACATATGTACACAGACACTATACTTTCCATATACACTATGCATAAAGAAAAGGCTCATTTGGGCTTGAAAGAATAATGCAAGCTTGATAACAGAAACCTGCACATATTTAAACCTGAAGGTGGTTAAATGGAGGATGGAGAAGACCATCCACAGGTTTTTCCATGTGATTTTACACATATATTTAACATCTTGCACTTCCTTGAATCACAGGTGAGGAAATTGTGATCCTAAAGGTGTGACTTGTCTTGAGAAACCATTTTAAAATCCCAAGAGAAAATGATTTGGCAAGAAGTCCAAAGCACCAGAGGTAGCCTGGACCCTCCTTGAGGACAAAAGTTATCCAAGAGAGAAAAATCATTCAAGGCTGTGGAAAAAATCTGCAAGATTCCACACCCATTTCACTGACACTACAGCCCTGTGAGCAACTGTTGGTGGTGTCAGGACCACATCAGCCAGCACAAGGCCACGTGTGTGAAGGTACTCAGAAGGTTGGCCATTCATACAGCACCACAAGAGGAACAGGATTATGTACCTTAGGAGGACTGCGTGATGACCCACACAACACAACAACACTATCATTGTCCTTACCTTTGGTGCATCCTGATATTTTGGGATTTCACCACTTGTTCTTAATGTTCTAGCAGTAGCTCTAGTTTGGCCTAGACATTGTCATGTTCGTATCACCCTTTTCCCACCCCATGAATTCTAGAGGTCTTGAGGAACCTGGCAGAGAGCTGCCAGCACCCACAGCATGTTCCATCCACACCCTGCAATGATGCTGGGAGTGGATTCTGTAGTCACCACCAGAGCAAGATGACAGCTCAATGGGCCAGAAATGGAACTAAGACACTTCACCTCTAGGTCACTGGTTCAGGTCAGTTTCACACAAGCTCAGACACATCACTGAGGAAAGCTGGATGAGTTTGTTTCCTTGTCTTGTACCCTCACCACACAGAGCCCTGCGATCCCCCACAACACCAAGGGCTGAGCAGACTGAAGGTGTCTCCCCTGGTGGCAACTCCATCAGCACTGTGTGAGGTGGCAAAGCCATTGCTCTGACCTCGACAGGAGATGATGGATGCCAAAGCCATCACAGTGAGACCTATGAGGAAGTTTAGTCTCTCACAGTGCTATCAACAGAGAAAAGGTCACCTCCTTGGTGAGGAACTAGACCAAAAGGAGCTTTTCTCCATACTGAAATTTGCATCTCCCTTCTGTGCTCACTCCGTATCTGTCTCCAAAAAGCCTCTTTCCTGTTCATCTTTGAGTCTCCCTCATTCCCATTGCACCTGCACAATCCCATCACAGTGTCCTCCTCAAATGCCATAGCTTCCCCTGAAAGCATCTCCTCCCACCACTGACATTCCTCCTCTGCTGTTTCGCGCCCAGCTCTGGAAAGCATGTGAAATTCATGCTGGAAGGTGAAGGCAATTTTAATAGCTCTTCAGAACAACACTGATCCCAAAGATTCCTCCTCTTGCCAACATCAATCTCCCCAGAGAGAAAAGGCAAGCATAGGACCCAGAGCACAGACAGTGGGTCAGTTATTGGGCAGACATGGCAAAGGACACCCTGAGGAGCCAGCATGGATGGCCCACCAACCACTGCTGCAGGGAGCAAAGGGACTGACATGATGCCACACTGGGAGGTCTCACACAAGAGTGCTGGAGAGTGGCAAACGAAAGAGGAGGGAGAACTCTGGGGAGCAGCACAGCACTGAGCTGGGGTCAGCCCAGGCTGGACAAGATGGCTTTGTTTAGCTGGAGGGTGCCAGGGAGCCTGTTGCAACCCAGTGCTCCCAGTTCACCAGCTAAGAAACCAGCGATCACCAGCAGAACAGGGAAAGAACAGCAAAAGGTGAGTGAAGTCAACAGCAGCCACTACCCAAACAGCTCACAAGCCAGGATACAAGCTGCTGCCTAAATCCAAGACACTGCAGCAGCTCCCACAGACAGACAGCCCCAAGGACATGGGACATGGCAGGGAAGGAAGACACAAGGTGAGGAAGCTGCTTGAAGGCAGCATTTCAGACAGGGATGGGCAGGGTCTGACTTGGCTTCAGGCCTTACACCTCTTGGCCTGGTCATTCTCCTGTCAGCACTCACTGACAGGTGACCCCATGGCCAAGCCAGTCACGTATGGAAAAAGTGAGGTTTGCAGTAGAGGCTTATGGAAAGTCTCTTTTTAAGTGATTCTATGGTGGCCTCAGATTGAAACTGCATCAAACCCTCCAGAAGAAAGTTCTCCATTGCTTTCAATACAAACACAAGTTAAGACAAAGCCTTCTGATACCAGGACCAGGACCTCTGAGGAGCATCCAGAGCAAAGGGATACTCTGTGCTGTGGATTGTACCACTGCTCAAACCTAAAACCAGGCAGATCCCAGGAGCTGGACCCAAACCAGAAGAGACATCACCCAGCCCAGTACACACACAGAAAGACTAAAAAGCTATGAACACCCAACAGAAGCCCAAGTCCTTGAGCTGTGAGACAACCCAGTCAGGACAGATCACCTCTGCTTTTACTGGAAAGCACAGCAGCTCGTGGCAGTGCCACTGCAGAAATGGTGCTCCCAGGGCACAGCAGGGACTGAGGACACCAAACCAGCAGGAAAAAAGGGTTTGCCCAGTCACTGCTAAGGATGGCAACATCTATCTACCCATCTGAAACATTTACTGCTGACTCAAGTAGATCACAACTAGTTTCCCATGTCCTGTGATGAGGTTCTCACACTGCCTCACTGTTTCCTTTCAGCCCTTACTCATTCACTCCCTCCCCAGTTACCCCACCAACAGGGCTTGGAGCACTGGTTTCCCCAACTCTCAGCCAGTGACTCAAACAGATGACTGGAACAGAAACCTCTCAAGGAGCCAGCTTGGCAGAGAGTATCTAATTGTGCAAAGAATGACAATGTTGGGTTGCAATAAAGCCCCAACATGTCTCTTCAAAAGGTGTATGGGACATGAGAAGGACAAAGAAATTTGCCCCTTGATGGAGCTTAATACACTAATGAGTCATTCTGGTGGGTTTTTATGGGCTATCAGGCATCCTGGTAAGGATGGAAGGATCATGGAGGTATAAACAAATGTTAAGTTTCTGCTCTCCCTGAACATTTGATACTTAGCAACCTCTTCCAGCTGTGAGACTGACATCAGAGGAAACCTGTGAGAGTCAGACAGGAACTTCTGGATGAAAGCTGTGGGTGAGAGAGCAAGCACTGACTGCAGCACAAAATGATGTATAAGAGACACTGTGAACAAGAAATGGCTCAACTGGCTTCTCCAGGAAGAAGGGGGATCTTTGATGGACACCCCACGGGGTTGCCATCCTGCTGGATTTATGTGCACCTAACCAGTGCTTCAGCCACATTCTCCCATTACCCAAACTGATCTTGGAAATGCTTTTGATCCTCTCAGGACAAGTTTAGAGCAGAAGTAAAAGACCATCTATAGTCTGGTTAAAAGTATTGCTAGACTGAAGAGAAACCAGGAAACCAGAAGCAGTGGCTGAGGACACTGGCAGGAACTGGAGGCTGGGCCAGGCAGACTGGTTCATACAACAGAGGTTGGAAGACACAGAAAAGTCTGGCTTAGGGCTGAAAAGCACTTTATTTTGGGGTGGGGAAACACCAAACACTGTGGACCAAAACATCCTCTCCCCACCTGGGTTACTGTCCCAGCTGTGACCATTTCTGACATAAAGATAACTCACTGGAAAAGAGGTGCATGATGCTTCCATGGGGTCATGACAAGAAGCTGGAAGGCCAACCAAAGCACAAACCACTCTACTCATCTCCTGATGGTGCATTTCTTAGCCAGCTGAACTGGTTGAAAAGAAACTGGGAGAAGCTGCTAAGAGTGAACCCCAGATGTCTGAAGCACTCCCTGCTGCAGGGCAGAAAGGAGTGAGGGGGTGAAGAGGAGGAGAGGGAGGTGGAGATCTGCTGAGCCTGAGGCCCAGGAGATCCCTGCCAGAGACACCAGTGGGAGCTCAGGACACCACTGCCATGCCCAGCACATTAAAAACTGAGTATTTTAAATACTTGCTTGTTTATTCTAAGAACTCTTCAAACAAGCAGCTTTCCCAGCCTGGCAGAGGCTAATAAAACCCACACTGTGTATTCCATATGGTATTTCAGTGAAAAGCAGAGTCTCCTGCTCCAACAGGGAAAGTATCCCCAGCTTTAATTCCAGTTTGGACTTCTAATTTATGTGGTTTTACATCCATATTCCAAAGCACCTTTATGTGAGAACTATCACCAGGGACAGAGGGAAACCTGAGGGCAGAAGTAAACCTCCCAGCTACTGGGTGGTTTCACCCAAATGAAATGGAGCTTCTCTATGGTTCCTCCACTGTGCCTCAAATTTGTGGGATCCTCCTGGAAAAAGATGCACAGCCCCTGGAGCAGCTGGGGCCACACCATGTGGGGATGCTGGAAGGGCAAAGACAAAAGAGGCTGGAAAACTGCACATACTGTAAAGCCTCTGGGATAAAACCAGGAGTGACAGCATTGGAGCAGATCCTGAGGAGCGACCAGCGCTCTGGAAAAGCCTAGGACATTAGTCACAAGTCATGAACTGCCACAGACTGGGCAAAACCAGACTGACAAGAAAACAAGAAGCAAGGTCAAAGGATACTGGGTAGAACTGGAAGCCTGAGCAGGCAATATTGCTTTGAGCTGGTGCTGGTGCTGCAGGCAAATGCCAGCCAGGAAAAGAAACGTCTTCAAGGAAAATGAGGAGCCCCAAAAAGAAACCTGCCAGGGAGGGGAGGAGCTAAGGTACAAACTGGCCTTGCAGTTGTGAGTTTGCATAGACAGAGCTGGCACTGCACAAACCTGGGCTGTTCTCTTTCCCATCTGGAAGAGTCTTGACCTCATATGCCAATAAATCCTCAAGAAAACGAAAAAGGCATTTTCAGTGAGGGGAAGACTGTGATGGCAGCTGACCTAGAGCAAACAGGGACTGTGCATCTCCAGGAAGATCTGATATGAAGGGACCTAACAAATGAGAGGATTGTCTTTTATTAAGATTTGGAAAACATAATGCAACATTTTCCAGGGCCAAAAAGCGGGAAAGGTTTGAACATAAATCCTCTGAGTTGGATTCCTCTTTCCTTCATCCTCTCCTCTCCCAAGGGCTCTAGGAAGAGGCTCCCTATGGCAGGAAGGGTGAGAGATGCACAAGCATCGCAGGTGGCAGCACAAGAGCACCATGTCCCTGCTCCCACAGCCCACTCCAGCCTGTTCCCAAAGAGGAACATAATGTATTTTTGTCATTCAAATAGATATTCCAAGGTACAGAATGACAAAGGCTGAAAGAGAGGGAGGAGCAGGACCAGGGACAAGAGCTCATCATCGCAGCCACACTCTGCCAGCTGAAGCTTTGCTGCAGAGGTTTCAGCCAGCGACACAACAAGGCTTATTTTAGGCTCCTTTTCCTCCTTTGCCACTGACTGGAGCACAGATGAAAAGCTTTCTGACTCACCCAGGGCCTGGCAGCCCTGCCCATGCCAGCAGCCAGACACCCTCATTAAAGGTGCCAGGATTGCATCTGCCAGGACCCATATATCAGCTGAGGAGACCAAAATGCATCAAAGGCAAGAAAACTAAAGAAAACTGTGCCTCTGCCTGCAGACCTCAAGTTACTTCCATGCTGTTTTAGCACTCAGGAATTACTTTGCTGCAGTGGTAAGAACTATGGTCAGGAAGCAGAGCAAAAAAACTGTGTTGGGGGAGCCCTAGGAGCACAGGAGCCAGTGTGTCCTGCAGCACTGGTGCCACATGTACCAAGCCAGGGGAAAGCCTGGAAAGCTTCAAGGAGCCACAGACTGTTCCTTGTGCAGAGGGCCAACAGACTACAAAGAGCCAGAGGAAGGAGCTGGGAATAGGATTTGAAGGTACACTGTCAGCTGCACCCACACAGGCTGAGGGGAGCAGGATGAGTGCCCAGGGTGCCCAGCTGGGCTGGCACAGCAGGAGCTGCCATCAGCCAGAGGGACACTCCAGCAACGGTGCAAGCTGAACACCTGTAGAACAAGGAGGAACTGAATCTGTCTGTGGTAGAAGGATGTGACAAGCCTGGTCATGGTAGGTGCACACAGGACTTGGCCCTTCTTGAAGTGGGGTAGGAATTTCCTGACTGCACTAGGAATTTGCAGCAATGCTGGTGGAAATTTGGGGAATGATGGAGAAGGATAGAGGAGCTGCTGGGAAAGGCTCCTGTATCAATTTTCTCTGCACCTAATTAGCAGAGCAATGTCTATGTTCCACTTATCAGTACAGAACAGCCAACAACTTTTGGCTTGTGGCCTCCATCAAGCCACTTCCTCCTGGTGAATGTCCTTCCAAGGATGCATTGCCTGCTGCACTGGTGCTGTTCTTGGGGAAGCACAGGAGGGACAGCAGCACCACCAAATAACCAGCTCCTGGCTTCCAGTCCAGCTGTGAAGGGCAGAGGTCCTGCTGCATGGTGCCACAACACAGAGCTGCAAGTAGGTGTCACCAAGGTGTGGCCAAGACCTCAAATCACTGAACTGGCATGTGTTCACAAAACACCATTCCCCTTCTCAACCTTCTCTTATAGAAAAGCATCATGCTGAAGGAGAACACAAGGCTTCAGTCAGCAACAGCTTCACTGGCAGGAGACCACAGGCTTGAGAGAAACAGAGCAGGAGGGAGACAGCCCCAAACACAGAAGGCCCATAGGGCAGATTGAGATGGAGCAGGAGCGGTGAGATTAGTGCACAACCTTGGCTGCCCCAAAAGCATCAGCAATCTAAGAAAGAAAGGTCTGAGGAGCTTGGGATGGATTCATCCCTAGTCCAAGCTCAGCCCTGTCCTCAAACCGCATCTCAACATGCTGCACCATCCAAGCTGGGGAATTGCTGCTGCTGCCTTGGAGACTTCACAGACTGTTCCACCCACAGGTCTTCCTTTGCTCAAGTTCATGTTTTATCCTCACTGGGACAAACAGAACAGTCTTTAACCACTAATACTTTGAAAATTACACTGCTGCCCTTACCCTCCAACCCTCCTTCTCCAGCAGGCTTAGCTCTAGTGGGATCAGGGCAAAGAAGGAGGCACCAGCCCAGCCCACGACTCTGACATTTCACAGTTTAGCCACCGTAAACCAACCAGGATTTACTTGTTTAAAAGTGAGCCCCCAAGCCCAGCACCCCTTGAGGCTCAGAGCACCTCTCCTCCCTCAGGAAAGCCAGCTCAGCATGCTGCCCCATGTCAGCTCCAGCCATGTGCTCCAAGGACACGGCCCTGGTGCCTTCAGCCTCCCAGGTGGGAGCTGGACCTGCACCACAGGCCCTCAGCACTGACAAGGTTCTCCTATGATGCTGCAAAGCCCTTGTGCAAACAGCCTGGGAGCACAGAACCCCTGTGTCAGCAGACACATCTCCTACTCCGTGACATGAGCTAATCCTTCAAAGTGCTCTTCTCCACAAGCTACACCCACTGCAGAGCTCCTGACAACAACTCCCAGCTCTGGTGTGTGCCCTCTTCCTACCCATGGCCACCATGACTACAGCAGCAAAACTACACGTACCCAGGTCACACACCCTGGGTTTGGGGAGCTGGAGGTGCCCAGGCATCATTTCACTACATCCATGGTTTTCAACCTGCTGTCTGCCAACTGCATCCATGAGTCCCACCAAAGGCAACTAAAACAATCCAGCCTTTAGCTACAGGCTTTCAGGGGTTCAAAACCAGGGTGAAACAACATTACATGGTGATCCAAAATACTCAGGAGACCTGACCAGTGATCCCAGTGCTGTGAGGAAGTCAGTATTTACTGGAGAAGGTCAAAGAATGGGGTTACTCCAGTAACTGACACCACACACAGGTAAGAATCTATTCACAGCAGCTGGAGCTGTGGCTGAGCTGTGGCTGCCTAGCAGGTGAGACCAGCAGGGGTGAACATTTTCAGGTCAGACCAAGGAATATTCCATAGAAGACAGAGAGAGATGGAAAAAACCAGCAACACAGACTCCTACATAGCTCACTTCTGCTCTTCCTTGGGAGCCATGGGAGCACTTACAATTGATGTTTCTGACAGAGTTAAAAGATGGATGTCAATAGCTACCTGCAGGTAGCAAAGGAAAGGACCAGAGAGAAGAGAGTGGCAGCTGTCCACCTCTGTGGACAAGCAGCTCCTCAAAGACACCCTGTGAGCAGGACTGCTGTGGCAGGACACAGAATACTCCATAGGGCCCAGCTGGAAAGGAGTGTTAGCGTAGAAAACACATAATCACGGAATGATTATATGGGTGCTTTTATTGAAGAGCTCTGGGAGTCGGGGTACAGACCCAAATCTGACTCCGCCATGGTTCTGAGATGGAGACATTTTTATACTCTTCTCTTACATAACCATGGTATAGTCATATGTTAATCATTACTTTGCTATTGTTCTATTGATTTCATCCAAGCATGATTCGAGTTCTCTTTCATCCTTGTTATGCTTCACCCAAGCATGAGTTTCAGTCCCCCTTCCATCATTGTTGTATTTCACCCGAGCATGAGTTCGAACCCCCTTTTCCATGATGGTGGTATAATTATCTGTTATTTAGGGGGTACGTACAGATAGGTACCCGGGTGTACTTGCACAGGTACACATCGACCTGCTAAGATAATAATCACTCTTGTCGTTAAGGCCTATTCTAGCTACCTTGCCACTAAGGCCTACTTTAACTCCCATGATTTTAGAAACATTTTATCCCATGTTATCAGGAGGAGGAGGCATATTTTTTAGACTGCATATTGTTTCTGGTTTTAAGGTGAGTTTTTGGGTAGCATAAAGTAGAAAATAGACACTGCCACACTTTGCTTCTAGAGAACAGGCCTGACAGGGTAAGCACAGAGCAGACACTCCATCACCCATCAGCAAGAGCACAACACTCCCTAGAAGACATCCACTCCATTCTAGCTCCTCCTGGTAAGGTCACACCATGGCACATGCCAACACAAACAGCAAGTTTTAAGTCACTACCTTCTTTCCCCCAAGACACCGAGAAGCCATGAGCTGTCAAGTTGTGCCTACCACCAGCCTAGGCTGTACCTGAACCAGTGACCCAGAGGTGAAAGGCCCCAGCATCAGTCTCCAGAGCCGTGTGAGCCCCTCAGCACAGCAGGTTCCTGAGAGACATTTTCACAAGGGCACAGCAGTTAGGAAAACTTCCCAAATCCCTTGTCAATATGCCCATTACACACCACATTTTCAGCAAACAGCAGCCTTTACACTGTGAACAAACAGAACAAAGCAGTAGGTGGGTGCTGGATGGAAGAACCTTAATTCTCTATCACATTGCATCCCTAAAGGACTCAAGTACAAACGTAAGGATGGGCATCACCTACTTTAACTGCCATAATTTGCCCACTTGGTTTGTGGACCATTTTGTTGACAGAACCATAAGCGCCTCGTCCAATTTCTCCAAGGTCTTTCAAGTCCTCTGCTGTAAAATCCCAATGTTGTTCAGGGGAAATCTTCAATTTTCCTGATGATTCAATGCTGTGTGTTCTCAGTCTCTCTCTGTCAAAAATATTGGGAAGCAATTTTTCCACATTTTAAATAGTCTGTAAATGTCTCTTTTCAGCACTTGATTAAACATTAGAAGAGGATTCACAAAGGCTACAGCAACAGTCTGACTGCACGAAGGATTTTGGTTGGGGTGAGGGGAGCAGGGGGAGGGTAAACGTTCAATCAAAAATGACATACGCTCGCCCACAGCTTCAATACAGGGTAAGTTTCTCCAGCTGGGGCACAAAATTCAATGTGTCTCATACAGCAGAGTCATTCTAAGCACTCATTGACACACTTCTTTCTGCTGTGAGCAGGACCTGGTAACATGCAGCACCAAGAGCCTGAGGAGTACTCCCAGCCCCATCTCCCCAAAGCTGCTGCTCTACACCACTCCCACCACCTGTCTCCCTTCCAGCTGGGATCCTGACCCAGACAAAGCTCTCTGGGTGAACCAGGGGGACTTTAGGAAAGGTTTACCCTTACTGGAAATCTCCAATTAGCAAAGAAAAAAAAAACCAACAAACCAACAAACCCCAAAACATTTTAGGTAATTGTTTAATGTATTCAAAACCAAATAAAGAGCCAATAATTTATACAACCCAAGACAAGTTGTTTGTGACATATGAAAACAAAAACTGCCTGTTTAAGTGGGTCTTCAGCAAACACCTCAATTGATTTTCTCAGGCAAACTCTGCTCGACTGAAGGCACCAGGATCTGCCCAGGTGAGGAACGGTGTGAACAGAAGAGCTCAGGACTGTTTGAAGGTGCCCAATGGCTCATTCAAATGCAGCAAATGCTATCACTGGATTAGCAGGAAATGCACAAGTACTTGCAACACTTTTCACCTTACAATGCCAATCAAAATTTCAGTTAGTCATTAATTCATTAGCTGATTCACACTTCTTGGGTCACAAGGTAAGCAAAAAGCTCAAGTTTCCCACTTTCAAGTAGCATCAAGAGTGTTGCAGACAGTTCCCACTGCAGTCACACCAACCTCACAGGTATTAATCACACAGGTACTTGTAAGCACCTTGTGTACAGGGACATCTCTCAAACTCATCCCTCAGGCTCTGATCCCTCCTCTTGGCATCTGATGCAGCCCCCATTGCCTGTCCAGGGTGCAGCCCAATGAGCAGAACACACATGGAGGATTTGACCAAACATATGGAACTTATGGAGTTTATCAGCCAAGGAATAAACATGTCACAGCTGATTCCACACTGATAAAGGCAACGTTGGGCAGCAGCAGCTGCAAACACCACCCACCTGAGTGCCCTGGGGGACCCAAACATGACCTCCACCAGGTTTTACTTGGATCCCAGGTTTTGCAAGGGCAGCGAGGTCAGACACCAAGGCCAACTGAGTGGAGAAGTTATGGTTCAAATGGCTTTATCTGCTGCACTTGAGCCTCTCTGCACTGCTTTGGGTTAGCACTGCCTGGGCTTGAACCCTTGGCCCACCAATGAGAGTCCTGGGGAGCAGCTCCTCTCCCCACTCCTGGGCTGTGTCTGCCCTGGTGTTCTCTCTCTCTAACCTGCCCAGTTTGAGATTTTCAATCAGCCTCTCCCTGCAACTTAGGAAACCTCCTGACAGCGCTACAATACAGCAGAGGTGGGACAGACTATGTATCTCAGAGCTTCTGTGTATGATGAACACTGCACTGACTGGGGTTCTCCGTGGGGGTTGCTTACTAAAAAGCAAGGAATGAAAACGAGGCAGCAAAATGATCCAAAAGAATAGAACAAAGGAAAAAAAGAAAGGAAAAAACTGAATAGAAAAATGCCCTGCACACATGCCAACTGCCTTACAGGTAGCTTATGTTGGGAGCTCCTCAACTGGCTACTGTCTAACTGCTCCACCATCCTGTTTGTCAGTACCATTAAAAATTCTCGTCCTGAGGGAGGAAGGTGGGTGAGGAGCACCATGCTGAGAAAGCACCAATAAATGAGCATTTCCTGCTCCACCTCCTGGCAGCTAGTGGGCCCAAAGGAGCCAAATCATCTTCAAAAAGGCAGAGAGAAAACCCAGAAAGGTAAAATTCAAGAGGGTGAAACATGAGCAAACCCTTTCCAGCTCTTGTTTGAAAACAAGATTTCACATCGAAGTTCCTGTGGAGCTCAAAAATTTAAACACTGATATATTTAGTCAAATAAATTAAAACCCTTCTCTGCTCTTCCCTCTGTTTTCTGCCCAGGAAACTTTGCTTTTCTTACCCTACAGCAGAAGAGAAAGCGAGTTGGAATTCATTATTCCCGTGCCACACTAACAGCCTGTGTGTCCCCAGCTGTGGTGTGAAGGCAGAGCTGTGCCATTGTCCTGCAGCTGTGGGCAGGAAGGTGGGAGCTAGGGAATACCCAATCCCTCAGGCTGCACCAAGGGCTCTGCAGCTCTCCAGGGGTTTGCATTGAGCTGTACCATCACCACCCACCCCCAAATCCTCCTGCCTTGGAGCTTGGCTTAGTTTCCATTACGTATTTATGATACCATCTGCCTCGTCTCGCAACCACAGCTCCTGCTCAGCTCTCCTCAAATACCCAGGGAAATGGTCAAATCACCAAACAACAAGTTTGACAGAGTGACAGACACTGGACTAGAGCTTTTATTCCTCGAGCTGACTTGTCACATGGAAGCAGTGCAGTTTGCCTTTAGCTGCATGGCCTACCTAAGGGTCGGAACTGGAATGCAGTGATTGCTTCTAGTGTAAAGAAGGAATTTTTCAGCGTAAATTAAAATCCCAAGGGATTTCCATGCCAAGAAAGCAGCTCCAAATATGCAAATCTAGAACACAGACTCTCTGCATTGAGCTAAATTGGGAATTTTCTGATGCAAATCTGAGGGAGGCAATAAGAACAACTAAATCACCAACGCAGGACATCTGTTCTGAGGTTTGCACTGCTGCAGACGTGTGAGGACATTCATCCAGGGGGTGCACATGCCTGCAAATACAAAGAGCCTGCCCAAACCTTCTACTACATCCTGGTGCTTTGGATACTACAGCATCCTGCTTCAGAAAACAGCAGGGGAACCACACAGTCCAGTGTCTAGTGAAGGTGACAATCAGTAATGCCTAGTCCCTGTGTTTGGAGCTCATCAGTTTGCACAGATATGAGCAGATGTGTGTCTCCTCTTAACCATTTTGTGTTTAAGCTGTGCCATCCAACCTTCTCTAAGTCTGGGAATGTTGGGCAAAATTGGGTGTATATTCTCCAAACACTCAGGGTGTGTTAGATGTACTTGTGGGGCTTCACCTGTGATTTAAAGCATAAAGTAAATGGCTAAAGTGGCCTAGATACTCCTCAAACAGTTAAAAGTAGCACTTCCAAATGCACCTTAGTGACTACAGCTCAAGATGGCTTGTCCAGGACTTGGAGCTTCCAAGTCCTCATCCTGCTTTTAGAGAGTTCTAAGAGAAAAGAAGAAGGAAAGGGGCTGAGGAGCTGGTTGTGTCCCTGTGCTTGAACGGCACCGATGTGAGGCTCTCGCTGCGGATGGTTACTATGCTTGTCACAGCAGTTCTTGCAGGGATTAGGAGCACCAAGCAAGACAACAACTCCTCCAAACAGTTGCCCTTTGTCAGAGCAGAGCAGTCTGCGGGCCCAGCTTGGCAGGAGGCAGCACTGGCGCCAGGCAGCGCCGCCAGGATGGGCATGAGGCTGCTCCCTGCACAGCTGGGCCTGCAGGGAACGTCTGCCAGGGACCCCAGAACCTCCTGGGGACACCCACAGACCCTTGGGGAGGGCTGTGTTAGCTAGTTCCCCAAGCCCTGCTGCTAGCACTCAACTGCAGGGAGCACAAACCTGTCTAACACCAGCATTTCCTTGGCAGGAAAAAGAAGGATTGTTGGGAGAAGCAGAGAAAAGTTGGGGTTTTAAGCATAACTGAAAGTTATCAGACATGAAGCAAGGCCAGAAAAATGCTGTAGGTAGCTACCTATCTGCTCTTTGTTTGACTTTGCTGAGAGCTCTGCAGGACTCAAACAAGCCCCAGAGTTGACGTATTTGACATTACAGCTGACACAAATGAAATCTGCAGAGGCAAAAAGATCTAAGCAAACCAGCTGTGCTTCCCAAGCCTGCCTGGTGCTGGATTCTGCTCAGCAGCCCCTCATTAAAGCTCCTATTTACACTGCAGTTAACGAGAATATATTCTACTTCTCCACAGGTTTGGTAAAAAAGCTGCTCCACACAATGGGATTTTAAAACCTGATTTGTGGTCCATTAGCCAAAGCTAAAACACAAATCCTCACAAAAAAAGCTTCCAGACAAACTGCAGGGTTTGATGACACTGTGCACTGTCTGTAACCTCAGACGACAAACACAGCTCAGGACTGGGGCTGACACATCCCTACCAAGACTTTCAAACAGCCTGGAGAGATCCTAGAGAGCTGTGATGCTTTACCTCCATGTCTGTCTCACTGCTGAAGCAGTTTTCAGACCCTGCAGGCTAATGCTAACACAAAATCAACCTGAGTTTAAATTTCACTGGAGAAAGTCTCCAGATGAAATGACCTTTTTTTTTTTTTCCCCCCAGAGGGCTGAAAATGTTGGTGCTCTCACAAATCTTTGGGATTCTCAAGAGAAGAAATTTTTGCTTCTGATAAGCAAACAGCATCCAGGCAAGAGGGGCAGAACCAGGTAAGTTGTTCTGAGGCTTTGCTACATTTAACAACAGATTTCTAGATGTGAAGAAGAGACACAGAAAATGTGGCAAGGGAAGGAAATAGTTTTGCACCTCTGACCTACTCAGCCTAAAGCAAAGCACACTCACTCCCTTTTCCTCGTGCCCAAGAGGCAGGAATTCTCCCTAGCACTGCTCTGGCTTTGATGTTCCTCAAACACTAAGATATTAACAACGAGTGGGAGATTGCAGAGTCCCTTCCACAGCCCTCGAGTCTCGGCCCAGCACACGCTCAAGGCTGCAAAGAGCCTCCCTGACTTCAACAGGGCTTGGCTCAGGCTTTTAAAACATCACTGTTTTGTACAGAGCTCCCATGGAAAAGCCCTGAGTTGCAACGGATTTTGGTTAGCCCTGCCCTGGACACGGAGCAAACCTCTCCACTCATGCTGAATTGAACTGAGCACACTGACCTCAAACTCATCCTGCCTTGGCCCTGAGCCAGACAGCAATACATTCCCTGCGCTGACACTGGATTCAGGCGTTTCAGGACAACACTGGAAAACCCCAGGCTAAATAATGTGAACAGCCCTTCTGAGAACGCTGACTCCAAACCATCCCCTCTCTCCTGGGCCACAGGCATAACAGCACAGACACGAGCACAACCATAAGAATCAACAGAAGGACCCAAATACAGACTGGAAATAGTTTGCAAAATAATACTGAGATGCAAAACCATTACACGACAGCCACCCAATGGAATGAGACTGTTTCTGAGGCAGTTCTGCTGCTTTCAGAGATGCCATTTTTGCGGGATGGAGCAGATTTGACAATGGCTAACAGACAGGTAAAGCTTACTGTAGCCTGCTGGACAGTTTCTGGATCAGGTCCGCTTCTCTCCTTTTGAAACTGAACGGGACAATGTGATTACTACCCAGGGTTGCTTGTGTGTCACTTCAGCCAGGAAAAGTTGTGGAAATGACAGGAAAACACGGTGCTGTTATCACATGACACAATAACATACAACACAATACTCAGCTGCTCACACTGCCCACTGAGTGCTCAGCGTCACCAACTAGTGAGCCATACAGTTCCATGCCATTTTTCACCTCAGCAACCTCCCCTCCCTGGGAGCAAAGCAGCATCTGATGACTTGAACTGATTTTAACATAGTAAGTCATAAGCAATTATTATTTCCAACTGTATCATTACTATTATTAGAACATGCACTAAGTTATTAGCCAAATACCTGTGTTAGTGACATGCTGCTTCCTTGGGGCACACTGTTCTGTTCTTGTGCTTTGCTGTTCTTGTGCTCTTGAAAGCAGAACTTGCTAATAATTTATTTTTTCCTAAAAAAAAAAATCGAGCTTCCATCCTGAATCCACCAATCTGGGACTGGTGGCCTCTCCCAGGTGGGCTTGTCATGCGTCAGATCCCCTCTCCTGAGCAAGTCTGCATGACTTGGACAACTACATCCTTACTCCTTCCCTCCACAGCCCCACAACTGGCAAGGGCTAATCACCTCTCTGCACTGCAAGACTTCTCTAGGAGCAAAAACGGAGTTCTGGATCTCCGAGTCCCTCGGGCTGTCCAGCTCTGGAAATCTTTCCTGTTATCTCACAGCAGAGCTCAGGCAAGATGTGCTCCTGTTAATCACTGTGTGGAGAACCACTTGTACTTGTACCAGTGACCTTGGATGGACAGACAGACAGCATGGGACACCAAGGGCTCTGCTCAGCAACTTGTTGGGACCACCTGAGAGGGACAGGTAATGAGCACTGCTAATTCCACTGCATGAAATAGTTTGGTTTAAAATACTCTAACCAGTGGTTTTCCTAATTTAAACTTCTCTAGGTCATAAAATTCCAACCCTAGCCTGGGAAAGCCCAACGTTTCCTTTGGGATTTAAAAAACCACACACAACCCAAAAAATTTCCCCAAACTTTGTGCTGTATCACAGTCTGGAATAACCTGAAATTCAGTGCCAAGAATGCACCTGGTCATGTATTCCTTTCTGTGAAGACAAGGACAGATGGGAGACACAGAAACCACCTGATTGCAAGACACAGACTGTTGTTTCAGAGATGCAGCTACCACCAATGTGGTGGCTTAAAGAGAGCTTGGAACAAGACTAAGTAGACCAAATGTGACTTGCATTTTTAAAGTGTCCCTTCTCCAAGACACGAGACTCATGCAGGCCAGTGAAAGTAGCTGCCTGGTGAAGGTTCCCAAGCTCCAGTAGTGTGGTGAGATTGTCCATGCTGTTCTCCTCCACGATGGCTGTGTGGGGCTCAGTGCTCTCCACTGACCCTCGGGAGCCAAGAGGTGGTTTGCTGTAAGCTCTGTAAGGATGCTTACAGAAAATTAAGGATGCTGTAAGGAGTTAGGCCAATGCTCCCAGAGAATCACCTTTCCCATTTTTCACTGGTAAGCAATACCCACCTAGAATATTAGAAGAAAACAACCCCAGATGCATCGTACAAGGCCCCCGTGCTCCTCAGAGAGGACAACCACCTTCAGGCTGCTGGTGAGAGAGATCTGAAACAACCACTTCCAGCTGATCCACACTTGTTTCTGCAGAGCTATCAGTTATGATGGGCATGAAGGTCCACTTGCTCATCTTGGATTTATTCTATTTATCTTAGGAAGGAGGGAATTAAAACAGGCTCAATGAGAAGACTGTTCAGGGTCACCATAATCCACTGTAGACTGGTTTGGCCATTTGCTCTCTCTTCACTGAGGTTCCCCAAAATGGAGATTCCTTCATGATATTAGTCAAGAACATCCACCTGAATCTCAAGGATGATGTCTGTAGTTCACACAGACACAACACACCACAAACTCAGTTTACCTGAGTCCTTTCAAAAGTCTGTTCCTCCAACAAGCAGAATAGCAAAACCAATTCAGCCCTGCAGGCCAACCCCCACCTCCATCACATCCATCCAATCCACCACAACGTCCTTCCCATGAGCACTGTGCACAGCAGATGTCATCCCTGGGTGCATCCTGACCATTCAGCCCAGATGTCCTCCATGGCACACACTGGAAGTCACTCATTTGTGCACAGGATGAGAACAGAAGTTGTAAGTGATGACCTGTGGGGTTGAAGCAGTCTCAGAATCTGCAGACTCTCTTTATTCTCCGTTCCTCAACGTGTACAGAAGGCAAAAACTTCTTCAGCTTGAACCACAAAGCAGAACAGTTGCCTCACATCTCTGCAGCCAGGGGAAAGTGCAAGGTATTTTACTATGAGGTGATGATTGAAGCTTGAAGAGATCAAGGATGTGCTCCTGCTCTGATGAAATGAGGTGAGACCCCAAGCACACAGAATAGCAAGGAGCAGAGTTTGCTCATTGTTCACTGGCGTTTCCTGCAGGAATGTGGGTTTCAAGGTTCACATCTGGAGACAAAGGGTTCATGTCCAACTTAAATCACAGACAAAAATTGTGGTGGCCCATCTAAAAAATCCTTTCTGACATTTCTGCCACATAACCAAAGAAAATTCTGTGCCTGATGCTCTCAGATGAACTGCAGTCCAACAGTGAGAGTGGCAGCCCCTCAGGGTCAGAGCCCAGCTCCACCATCTGCCCAGCACAGCAGAGACACAAGCACCAAGCTCATCCCACTCCATGTCCTACTTTGTCACTTGTAAATGGTTACTGAACAATATATTCATCCAAAAAATCAGCAGAGACCAAACCTGTGTGTGCACACAAGTATATTTATACATATACATTCAGAGATGTTACATTAATCAGCTGCTTCATCCCATTTCCCTCTCCAAGCACCAGCAGGTTTTGCATACGAAGGCAGCAGTGCTGCCTTTGCCCAAGGAGGAGGAAAAAAAGGAGATATATAGACTCTCTTCAGCCTCAGCACTTCATCCGAGCCCCAGGACACCAGGCCCTAAGACAAACAGGATGGGAGGATGAGACATCTATTGATTCCCTATTGACCTTGGATGGAAAACAAGGCTCAGAAGGCATATTCACAGGGCTAGAAGAAACTACAGGAGAAGGGCCAAGAGGCCAGTTCATGCCCTCAAACATTTTATAAAGAGGAGCAATAGTATCTCCTGCTCTCTGGATAAACTGTAACAGACATCACTTCCATCTGATGGGTTTTCAGCTCCTGCCTTACAAAGGGGTGAGCCCAGACATGGGATGCTCAGTGTTCCCTCTCAGGCAGTACAGGAGCCATGTGCTCAGCTCAAAGGCTCCCTGGGGCACCCTGGGGTGCAGGAACCACACAGGTGCCATGGGATCATTTGGATCAAAAGGCTCAAGTCCCAAAGACTGCTCATGGCAGGAGGGAGGAAGGGAAAAATTCTGACAACTTCCAGTTGCCACATGGGATTCTGGATCTCACCTGTTCTTTGAAACCATAAAAAGCTACTGGTGAATGCAGACAGAGCATTTGAAGGCTCAGAGATGGTGATGCATCTCCCTTCTCTATGAAGTATGAAATGTGAGGTTTAGAACAGGTCCCAGAACGTAGCAGGTCAAAAGGTAAAGCACAGACACACAGGTCTTAAACTACTCTGAAAACACACCAGCAGAGTCAGCTGTTATTGCAATGTCCACCCTGAATGGAGCCGTGGTCTCCCACTTTCTCACTAACCTCCAGAGAAGATTGGGGTATTTGGTGTCCTGAATGCTCTGAACATCTCCACATACCCAGACTTACAACCACTTTGCATATGAGATGTGCACAGCTGTCCTTGCTATAGGATGCAGCACCTCCAAACAAAGCAATGAAGGAGAGGCAATTTTGCTTCTGCTAACACAACAGTATGAAGGGAAGAGAAGAGCTGATACCAACTCTGAAACTACTTGACCTACATTCCCTGCAAACAAGCACTGCAGTAGTTCTATCTTGGTGTGAGTTATGCAGCTGTGCCAGGACCACACGTGTCCCTCCCAATATGTGAAGAGTGCTGCAGCTCAGGAGTCCCTAGGGCCTCTGCACACTGAGGGGACAGCTCTGCTCCTGCAGCCCCAGGCCACCTTCAATCCATCAGGGCACAGTCAGTGGAATTACAGAAAGCCAAAATTCTCAAACCACACCAAAGCCTCTGCAGCACAGCACAACACCCTGAACTGCTTTCCAACAAGGGCAGCACCATTCCCCCATCTCAGACACTGGGGACCATCTCAGGGCACTGGGGGAAGCTCCAGCTCTCCATGGTCAGGACAACAGATCCAAATCATCTTCCTCAGCAGACCACACAAGGGATTATCACAGTGCTGACCTCAGATTCAGGTCTATAAACCTGGGCTTTGGGAACCAAGCTGACTGAGCAGGAGAAATGCTCACCCCTGGGCTCTCCTCCAGGCCCTGGAGTGTGACAGGTACCTTGGTCCTGCCCAGGCTGCAGACACCTGGCTTTTGCCATGAGCATGGATGGAGTCAAGGATGATGAATTACATGCCTCAGGGAAGGATTTGGCCAACCATGGGTCACCCACATAACTAGATGAAAGGGAGGCAGCACAGCTCATCAAAAGCCAGGCATGAGAAGTCAGAGAAATTTATGCTGGAAGCAGCAGATAGCACAAAGCTTCTCTGCAGAGAGAATCAGCACTTTGAGAAATACCAAAACTTAGAAGGTTAAAAAAAATACCTTAATACAGAATATTCAGCCAAAATCTCACACTGACTATGGCAGCACCTTCTCTGAAGAGGTGATCTACTCAAAGCCTGAGGCACTAAGCTCAGGTATTTTACACACCACATCACCTCTGTCACCTAAGCCTCAGACATTACTGGCCAAATGGACTTGTAAACTTTTGGAAGAAACAGAAAGGTTAAAGGCAGGACTAAACTCAATGTCAAGGAAGCTCTTGAAAAAAATGCAGAAGAAACACTGCTGCAGCACTGAAACAATGGTGATGTTTGTATGAGTGAAACCCTGAGTGCCACAGGCTCCCTCAAACACCAAGTGTCTCTGCTGAAACCTG